>NW_026623241.1:4807152-4906091 GCF_030028575.1 Malurus melanocephalus | reverse complement strand
GGCGGTCCCTCCGTCGCCGGAGGTCGGCGTGTGCGGGCGACCCCCGGGCCGAGCGGTGGCGTCGCCGCTCGGCGGGTGGTGTCCCTCCCTCCCCGCCCGCCTCCGCAGCGGCGGCGCGGCACTGCGGGATGCGCGGCCGGGAGGGAGCCGCGGGCCCCGCCGGCGGGAAACAGCCCCCACCCCGCTCAAAGGGGGAAAAATTAAAGAAAGCCCCCGGCGCTGCGTGGGTTTGGGGCTATTTCCTCCTTTCGTCCTTTCCCCCCGCGCTCCTTCTCCCGCACCGCCTCCGAGGCAGGGGCTGCCCCCAGCCCTCGCTCTATTCCTTCAGTGCCACACTCTCCACGGTTTTCCAAGCGGGTGCAAAACAAGCTCATTTCCACTAATTATAATTATACCGTCGCCCTCGGCGGGCCTGGCTGGACTCGTCCATGACTGCATTCCGCGGACAGACGCAAATTAGTCCTTCAAAAGTGCGGGTAATTTTAGAATAATTTGAAACGCACTACAGTTTTACCAGGGAAAAAGATGCTGAAATACYCTCTATTGGCTAAACAATAGAATAAACGGGTTTTGAAGATTTAGGAGTTGAAAGCCCCGAATCCAGCAATTATGTAATGTACATTAAAATCCTAATCCCCGGCAGAGCCGCGGCGGAGCTGTCAGAGGCAGGAGCGGGGTTTCCCCAGCAGGGAGGCAGGCAGCCTTCCCCGCGCACCTGGAACAGCCTGGACGCGCACACGCTCCCCTCGCCCGTACCGAGGCAGCTCTTGGGCGGCACCAAGCCATCTTAGCTCGGGCTTCAGATCCTACGCAGCATTCTCACCTGAATTTCAGTGAAAGCACAAGGAAAGCCCTTGGTAATTACTCGCTAAAGAACGCTCCTTTTTTGGTCACTGTGCACAGCAACAAATCTGTCCAGTTCACCCTTATGATTCGATTCAAGGGCATTGAAGTTCCTGACATATGGCTGAGCTCTCAGACAGATACCTGGAACCGGCACAGAAGCACAGCAGCTTGATTTTTAGTTTCATTACAGACAACTCAAGAGACTTCAGCTCCAGAAATTTTTCCTTTTTTCCCCTGCTGCAAAGTTTTCTGCCCAAGTTCAGAGCAGAGCATACCCTGCACATGATCTGAAGCTGCAACATTCTCCTATAGTTTTCCCCAGGTGCAGTGGAAACTGGAACTACTCAACAGCTCTCCACACCTATGCAAACAGAAGGAAACGTGGATTGCTCCTGATGACCTGAGGGGAAAATATCTTCTTTATCACCCAAAGCAGCACAAAAAAAACAAAAAAACAAACAAACGTATTCTACCTTTCTAGATCACACATCTAAAGGAGTGGAAGTACTTTCTGTAAAATCCATGATCATCCTTAATTAGTACTTTAAAAAAAAATTTTATGTATTATTGCTAAGCAATAGCTAAGTGTGGCAGGTGTTTGCATACACAGAAAAGGCAAAATCACTACCCCCACAACACACGAGATTCTGCCTCTATATGGTTTTAAGTGTCTCCCTCCCATCCAGCACTGAGTCCTCACAGCCTTTTTCATCTCCCAGTGAAAATGGTTCTGCCCATCAAATCTTAGCATTTATGCCATTATCCATTWAACTGCAGTGCTGTATATTTTATGAGAACAAAATGGTCTTGAGTTGACTTCATACCTCCGATATGAACAGAACTGTACATATCCCGAGAGACTATTACTGCCTTCCTTTGCTATCACATCACATGCAAAGGGGAAGGGAAAGAAACATAGGCTGCATACACACGTTAAATAATCACAGAAAGCAAATTAATGCTCAAATCACCAGAGTAAGAAAGAATCTGAACATTATCACTGTGGGGACATAGAATTACTTTATATATGTGCATGCCTAATGCCCTGTGATGCTCGCAGTTATCTCTGCCCCTTCTACCATCAGTGAATGCACTCGAAGCAGAGGGCGAATGATGGCTACTCTTGCTCCAGCACAGCAGCAGGAACAGGCAGGAAATCCCCAGGGATTAGGCTCTCCCCCAGCCCAAAGGCAAGTGTAATCTGACAGCATGGCTAGATTTATCTTTTGAACAAAATGTGTTTCGGAATTAAGCAGTCAATGAGTTGAATAATAATTAGAAATTACTATTTTCCTCTCTTTTGGAGTACTACTATTGCAGATTACTTCTCTTTTGATCATGATTGGCAGATATTCTCTCATGGTAAAAAAAACCCACTGACTTCACTGCTAAKCACTTTGCCACAGTCAGGACCCATGTAATAACCCCAACAATCATTTGCTAGTGGTAGAAAACATGGTATGTCAGGTATTTATTCTACACAGAAGATGTGGGGTTTTTCCTAATTTTAGATATAGGTATCACAGACAGATTTTGACATTTGAACAATGACCATATTCAGTCTAGCAGTCTGTCCTTCTCAGAGCAAAAAACAAAAATTGCACATGGTTATGGCTCTGGCTCTCACTTTTTTATATTTTTCTCTATAGTGGTTCCCACTTTTGATTCTCCACAAATACAGAAACATTCTCTCTATCCCAAATTAAGTTTGATACTCTCTGGGTAATTTTTTTGCAAGATTACTCTAGTTGGATGTCTGCTCTTCCCCAAAATGCCTAAACACAGACTGGGCTCTCCTTAGTTGTTGGAAAAGAATGTGCTCCACCAGAGGCTGAGGGCACCTACTGTTAGACTCCAATTCTTAAATTCCTGTCTATAAAGGAATTTGTCTCTCTCCCTTGACTTTGAGAACCACCCTGTCCTCAGAAAAATTTGGTGTAATGAATGCACCACACTCTCCCTTGTAGGAAATTAATTAACATTTTGCAAAAGTAACGTGGAACCACCTAACTTGAAAGACTCAGCTGCACTGCAGGTCACATAGCTTCACTCTGCACCTTCTGGGAAAAGATAAAGGTGTAGGAATAAGACCCCAACCCTGCAGATATTTCCGAAAGCCTGATAGAAAGTAGCAAAGATGATACATTTATTTACATCTCTACCAACATCTGAAATAATATTTACTACAGTAACTTAATGACCCTTAATGGTATAAAGTTAACATTCATCACAAATTAAGATAAACTGAGGAAGACTACAGTTTAAAGTAATGTTAAGAGAAAAATCAAAAGTTGGTTGCCATGTTTCTTTCGTTATTTGGTATATATTCAGTTTCAAAGGTTGGTCGTATTTTGCTTAAGCTAAAGATAATTTTTCAAGTTCTTAAAACCACAAACAACATACAATTCGTGACATTTAGAAAAATGTCTACACCAAAATTACATAGTTTTCAGTGGACACAAGTCCAATCTTATTTCCCGTCAGTACTGCCAACTCTTAATTAAAAAAAATTCACAGCATCCAATTCTTTTCCTGTTGGCAACATTTCTAGCACCTTTACCAGTTTGTCATGTGGCATGCTGTAATTAAGACCGTCTATTACTTCTAATGAAAGACTAGAATGAATTACAGAAATCACCCGCAGAGCTATATAATCCCCAGAAGAACGGAGATTACAGTGCAACAGACCAAAGAAACAACATTTTTTGTTGTTTATTTTTAGTTGGAGAAACATTTTTGAGTGGAGAGACCACAGGATGGTCTGGCTGTGGTAATGGCCAGTCAGCATTTTGAAAAAACACTGGTGCTCAAACCAGGGAATGCAAAAACCATAATTGGCATTTCACATACACACATATGTGTGTCGAGAGCATAATGTGTGCAGGAGGAACTGTGGAGCAATATGGTTTGGTATCTCCATTAATATTGGTAAATGCATCATTCAAGACAGTGCCAGAAGGGATTCTGTGTACTCTGCACATTTAGCAGACGCTTAGCAGACTGACTCCTTTAGAAACATTTCAGAGGGATTTTTGTGTGTTGTCTAATAGGATTGCTGTTTTTTTCTATCCAGGAAACCAAACATCCTAATTGGGAGGGGCCAAATCCTTAGCTGTGCAAGATTTGCCCTCCACACAGTGAAGATGACCTGGGAAGAACAGTCATGCTTAGTTGTTTTTCCCTTGCTCAGATTTGGACCCACTTAGGCTTTAAACACTCCCCTTCTGCTTGGTAATCTAGTTTGGGCAGCTGCAGCAGCCAGCACTTTGTCTTCGATATTCGACCTATTCATCCAACTACATACTTCATTTAATTTGCCAAATGCTCCCATTCAGGCAAGAATCTGGCCCCACAGAGAGGTACTTCTGCCATCTGCTTTAGACATTTAACTACAGCTTAGTTTAGGACACCTACATTTAAAAGCTGAAGTTCCCATTCAGTCAATGAGAAAGGCACATGCTAAAGTCCAGCATGTGTAAGGCCTCAGAAAAGGAGAAAAATATTCCATACGATAGCAAGTGTTTAACATATTTCAAAGTAATTCAGGGTGGGCTTTCCATTACAAAATGCACCACGATTACTGTCAGATCTTTTTCTTTTTGAACTATTATAAAATTAAAACAAGTGACCCACTGGGATCACAGAAATCCTATATTCTCACAGTTTCTTCCATTTCAATTTGGGCTTGGCAGCAGCCTAACAAGCTACAGATCTGAGATTTATTAGTGTGCATCCTAGGTGTTGAGCTGGAACTGTTTTATGGGTAAATTCCAGATCTGTGGGCAGGGTGATACAAAGGTTTAACACACTCAACAGTTAAGGAAAACTGGTATTTGGATAACCAAGTTCAAGGATACAGTGTACGATGCACCTATCACACAGGTGTAACTGTGTATACCATTAGTATGGATGCAGCAGAACAGACCTGAAGAGATGAATTTAGGTGCACCAGTTTGTGACCAACAGCTGCTACATTCCAACTATGAGGGAAGAAAAAGAGCAACTTGGCTCCCTGGAAGCAATTCAGATAGAGGAATTTCTGCTCAATTTACTTATAATGCCTGCAGCAAGCTTAGAAAGGTTCAGTCCTGCATGTTTTCCTCAACACAGTTACAGGAAGAAATTTACACTTACGATCTTGTGCAGTTCAAGTGCAGTTACAAGCAATCCTGGACACTGCAATGTGCACTGATCAGCAGCTTACTGATAAATGACATATTTTTGTAGTATTGACAACTTAAGGTTTGAGAGGAAGTAGTCAAAGCAACAGTAACTGCATTATGGCAGGAAGGACACAGAGAGGCATTACATTAAGTTGCAGGAAGTCCTCCAAAGCTTACTTAAGTGGAGTGGAGAATATGTATTATGAAGTATGATAGGTAATACTGAACTGTTTCACTAACTGCATAATGTATCTTGGCAGAGCATTCTGAAGACTGCATTCAAAACGAAATGCCCCACACATTTGCTGTGATTTCTATGCAAAGTAAGGTACTGTAGTCAAACGAAATTGTAAAAAGACTTTAAGCCTTTTTTTAAAAGGAAAGGAAACGGCATCAATAGCAATTGAAAAAAATCAGTATTTATTTATAAATCCTGATCTTATTAGTATGTACTTTGATTATAAATACCATTTTAAAGGCATATATCTCTAGCAGAGATTTCCCATAAACCACTTTCTTCAAACACTTGCCTTAAAAAAAAAAAGAGTTCTAAATACATCATGATAGAATTCAAAAGGTGTACCAGGTAATGGCTGTAAAAAATAACATTGAAAAGGATTTACACATGAAGTGTAATATAACAGACTTTAGCACTGTATTCTTATAATACACTTCAAATTATGTTTTAAGAGTAGGGAGATTTCACAGACAGGCTTAATGTAATAYGGCATCCCTGTGTCTCCAGCAGAGCAGAACTCCCCTCTGAAGGTCATACATCCTGTCCTCTTTGTYGGTTCCCTGTAGTTGGGCACAGAACTTGCAACATATGCTTCGATGCTGAGGTTATTTTAAAGGAGTACAGYCAAAGCTGTCATATGCCCATTAATGAAGGGAACAGATCCATTGCACTCTTACTTGGTGATAATACCAGCTTAAAGATGTCCCAATCTCACCTGCTCATTCCTGTCCCCAAATGGCTCTTGCCCTTATTTCTGCAGAACAAACATCTGTAGAAACAGTTCGTGAACCAGATTCATTAACTGATGCAGGGTGAGGAGAGATGGTTTCAAGTTTTCACCCTTGGGGTTTTCTTTTTTCTTTCTCTTAGAACTAGCCACTAGTTTAATTTTCCACCATGCTTTCATGAACAACTGAGCCAGCAGAAGCAAATGAGCAATTCACAGGCAGGGCACAAACTCCTTGAGCCAGCTACACCACTGAGAAAAAGGTATGAGGAACTATGACCTGAGTGTCCCACGCAGAGAGGATAAGCCTATTATTTACACCCAGAGGCATCACTCTCTCAGCTATAGTTTCATGTATATTTAAGCCAGCACAGCCACTGGGAAGATGGAAAAAACAAACAGTTCCTGCACCTGTGGCTGCCCTTGGCCATTCATTTCTATGCTTGCAACACCTTCTCAAGTGTGCCACCACAGCTTTCCTTGTATGGCTCTGTGGTCAAATGTGGTGGCAACTGACCTTGGGCCACCTTTTTGCCAGGCTATTTTCCAGCCAGGTCAGAGTGAGATTCCTCATCTCCCTCACTGCACAGCCACACACACACATCTGTGCCTGCATGGCAAGAGCTACAGCCSACTCTCTCCTTTTTAACCTCCTCAAGCCTCCAGAAGAGCTACCTTACCTTGAACACTTGCAAAAGTACAGATTTAGGTGAAAAGGCAAGGATCTGGGGGTTTAGGCTTTGTCCTCCCGACCCAGAGGACTGTATTATTACCAGAACAACTTATTTGCCTTGAAAAATATACTTTAGTCTTTGACAAATGGAAATGGACACTCAAAGATTTATCATAAAACAAGCACAAAAAGGTGAACCATAGGCAGGGGGTATAATGCCAACCTTCTTTAAACATGTCATGTTGTAACTCCAGGAAGCTTGTCTCATTAGAACTCTATATTATTTCACTGAAACAAACAAACAAACACAGAACATTTTTCTTCCCAAAGCATTTTTCCTCTCGGTAAAGAAAAAGATAAATTAAAAAAAATATCAGTGCAGCTAAGCTTCCTGTTGCTTTTAATTCCCTGTGACAGTAACCACATGCAAGTTTCCTACACAGAAATATATAGTTTGTTTTGAAACTAGCAATATTATCATATAATAAACATTTTTTTTCATAGTGCATATTCATAAGGRACAGCGTTAAGGTTGATAATGGAACCTGCACTTTCACATCCTTCACTGTTTTCTGTGCAACAGGAACATTATGAGTTGCTTTTTTGTGTTTTGTATTTACACAGTATTGTAAGATTATTCATTTTTCAAAGGAAGAAGGTACTACATATAATACATCTTGCAAAACATTCACTAATGGCAGCAGATCTTTATAAGAACGGCATCTCCATTCATTGTGCTCCTATTAAAGTTAACTGTAATCTATTTATTATATCATTAAACTTAATATATTGTAAGATGAATTCTATTTATAGATGCAGTAATAGCTGTGTTAATCACTCAAGTTCACATTGAACTGGGCTGTGCTTCTGAGCCACAGCAGCAGTTGTTTCAGAGACCAAAGGACATTCCTAAATTTCCTGAGGAGATGACCTTGCATGCTGCACAAGATGAGCAGCCCCGCAGAACTGCCCCTGCAATGGGCTGGCTCCAGCACTTGCACCTTGGAGGAAGCTGGCACCACGCATCCCATCCACTCTCCTCCCTTGGCCCACTCCTCTCCCAGCAATCCTTACACACCAATGAACCCAAAGCAATGGCTCCACACCACATCAGCAGCCAGACGCCACCTGGGCACAGGGTACTCAGCTGGCATGGTATCAAAACAGCAGTCCCTGCCTGGGCTCTTTTTTTAAATAATTTTACCTTATATTCCTATTTCAGTCATTTCACAGATTCTGCATGTGACAATAGTGCATGAAGATAGAAACCATGCATTAGAGACTGTTTTTAAGCACACAAAGCACAAGCCCTTCTTGCTGATCAATAGATGACAAACACAATACAAAATTAACCTTAATAGGGATCAGTTCCTTTTTTCAATATTTCAACCAGAAAGCTGAGTTCTTTTGTTTATATTGACAATAACGTTTTCAAATTGGAGAAGTGTGTATTTCTGCCTTTGAACACCAATGTTCAAACTGTTTTCACTCAAATATAAGCAGGTTGGCAAATCACCTTTGTACAGAAAAAGAAATGTGTGTTTGGACTTGGAAGGCTTACCAAAAATGTCTGTCCTCTGCACTGAATACTAATAGAGGACTGGTATCTACTGCCTCTTTTCTGTTAAGTTTCCTTTTTTTTTTTTTTGAGATATAGTTTAATTTTAATTGAAAAAAAAAAAAAAAAAGCTTATTTAGCTGGCATAATTTATAGACATTTATTTACAAAGTAGTTTCTGTCCCTCATTTGTGGTATATGAGAATGATAAGGGGTTAGCGGTGAGTCTTTAGGCTACGGACAGAGGAATTCCTGGAATTACAGATTAAACCAGAAGGATTTAGGAAGAATGTAAAGAAAAAGCCATTAAAAATGTCAAGTCTCTTTTCCTACCTGTTTAACCTAAAGGGGGTATAAAGGTTACAAAAGCAAGCATTCAAAAGAATTTGAAATGACAGGAATAAGATGCTTTTACTGCTAAAAGCTGCTTACCAAGACAGCCCTGTGCATGGCACATACTAAGTCAGACACAGATTCTGTGGAAAAAACAGAGTCTGAGATAGTGATTTATTGTACATTGTTATCCACCTGTGCACCTGCATCAGGTTTGCAAAAGCAAACTTTCCAACGTTTTAGGCATGTCATGCTGGCATCCGTTTCATAGCATTATCTGGCAACACACTGACACCCTGTGCCGTTTGCCAGTGGCATAGAACAGCCTGAACCCCATGTGATGTCCCACCACTGTGGGTGACCAGCTGCGAGGAATACAGCAGGATGCCATTTCTGGTGCAAAAGCACTAGAGAAAGATGAAACATGATGTGCCAGGGCAGTTTGCTGGTAACAGGAGTCCCATTGTCCATGCATGTATCTTCCAGGCTTGCTCCATCTTTTCCTCCTCCTTGTTTCTCTGTGAGCACCATCCCCAAGGTCTTCCATTCTCTTGCCCTCTGYTTCTTGCATCAATCTTCTGGCCCAGTAATTCGCCAGTGATTTTCTCCCTCCTGCCCTTTCCACAGCATCTCAGTCTAACAAGACTATTGTCCCACCTTGTAMCTTCTTTCCAGTCCCATTCTTGACCCTGTCTTCTCCCTCCCTGGAATTCAGAGGAAGCACTTTTCCATACCAAGTCCAAGCACCAACAAGGCAGGAGATGTCCGGACTGCAGGACAGAGTCACGGAATCATAAAAAGGCTTGAATTWGAAGGGACATTCAAGATCATTTAGTTCCAACTAAATTTGGAAGTTCCTCCCTTATCACAGGCTTTGATGCCACTCACTAGATCAGGCYTYATCCAATCTGCCCTTGAACAATTCCAGGGRTAGGGCACCCATAACTTCAAGCAACCTATTCCAGAGGTAAAGAATTTCCTCTGAACCTAACATCTAACCTAAATCTTTCACCTTTCAGTTTAAAACTGCTTCTCCTTGTCCTGTCACTATCTGCCTGTGTGAAAAGCAACCCTCCGTCTTTTTTAGAAGCCCTCTTGAGAAACTAAAAGGCTGCAGCAAAGTCACCCTGGGGAATTCTCATTTCCAGGMTGAACAACCCAGCTCTCTCAGCCTGTCTTAATGAGGCGAGGGGCTTCAACCCCCTCATCATCTTCATGGCCTCCTCTGGACTCACTCCAACAGATCCATGTCTTGTGCTGAAGACCCAAGAAGCAGATGCAGCACTGCAGGTGAGGTCTCACCAGAGYGGAGTAGAAG
The DNA here is from genome assembly GCF_030028575.1 of Malurus melanocephalus. Taxonomy (NCBI): domain Eukaryota; kingdom Metazoa; phylum Chordata; class Aves; order Passeriformes; family Maluridae; genus Malurus; species Malurus melanocephalus. The sequence continues at coordinate 4,896,235 of NW_026623241.1, read as the reverse complement.
GGCAGAATTCCCTCCCTCACCSTGCTGYCCATACTGCTTTTGATGCAMCCMAGGACACAAATGRCCTTCTGRACTGCAAGCATGTTGATGGCTCGTGTCGTTTTTGACCACCAGAACACCCACGTCCTCCTCTGCTGTCAAGGACATCTCCCAGTCTGAATTCACATCTGGATTGCCTCGACCCAGGTGTAGAACCTTGCACTTGGACTCCAGCCTCGTGAGGTTCTCRTGGGCCCCCTTCTCAATTTTACCCAGGTCCCTCTGGATGGCATCCTGTCCTTCTGTTGAGTCAACTRAGTTGCCAGTCCTGGTTAGCTCCTCTGTACCTAAGGTCAGTTTCCCTGGGGATTTCATCCATGAATTCTTTAAACAATTGAAGTTCACTGTTCTGAAGCTCAGGGTCCTGAGTTTGCTCTTTGTCTGGCCCATGCTCCTCCAGATCAGAAACTCAACTGGGGCATGGTTGCTACAACCTAGGCTGCCTCCAGTTGTACCAGGAAGTTATCTAGAGGGTATCTGGCTTTTTCTGCCATTTTTGCCCACATCTGCAGAGCAGCTGGAAGCAGCCACTACTGGGAAGATGCAGTTCTGCCTAAATTGCCTTTGGCTACAGAAYGCTCRGTGAGTYCCGTGTCAGTCAGGGTGCAGGTCASAYCTCGTAGGACACAGACTCCTTGCAGCCCAGAGTGTCTCTGGTACAYGGAAATGGTCGTTTTTCCATGACACACACTCTGCCCTACTGTAAGAGGCCAGTGGTGATTATAAAGGGAAAATTGTACATCATACCTGCTTGATCCAGCTTCCTTTTCTCACCCAACCCATGCCTATGGTAGAGCACAGAGAAGGGGATTTACTCATTTTCCAGGAACCCTCATGATTCATTGCCATGACAACTCTCCTCTCTCCAGGGGCCTGGGGGAGCCATGTGAGCTGGTTTCTCCTGAGCACATTCTTCCTGCAGYGGAGGATGGATGCCAAACCTTTGCAGAGCAGAAAGGAATGCCAGGCATGCTGGGGTCATACCAGATGCTTTGAAGGCTTGCTAACCCACTGTCATTAAAAGATGCTGTGCAATTGCATGTCAAAATGGGCTTCAGGCAGAGCAAGCAGCCCAGCAAACCTGCCCCATCTAAAAACTCTTCTTCCCCAAACAGGTGCTTCCAGTCTAAAAGCCACAAAGCACCTTGCCTGCCTCTACAAGAAACACAGCACTGCGTACCTTAGGGTAACTAGTCCCTCATCCAGATCAGAGGGATGACAATTGCTAATAATTTTTTTTACACTGAATATAGCTTTACCAGCACAGGTCTTTGTAACAGATGTTTCAGAGAATTCAAGAAGTACAAAATAGGTGGCACATATCATAGTGTTTCGGAGATATTTTCAAACCATTCTACCTGTACAAGACGTAAGAACTACGGCATAAAAAAATAAAATGGCCATACCTCTCCACTGTTATGTCTAAGTTCTTTTGGGAAAGCATTTTGTTCGATAAAAGCTTATGTTCCCTTTAAAAAGCTATAATATTTCCAGTTGAATTGAAAAAAAAATACAAATCGAAAAACCCTGTTTCTACCCCCAAGGAAAACTGCACATTGCAACCTTTACATGACCTCAGACATCACATATTTAACCACTTCTCTAAAAACTTCTGTCAATTTGCCAGATCAGGGTAATGGAACTGATGCACTCCCTAAACCAATCCATTCACTGCRGGTTAAATAGCAAGACAGTTAGCTAAACTCCTCGGTTTTGAAGCTTTCAGTTTCTTTATTTATAGGCAGGATGGAGTAAATTAAAGATTTCAAAATTTTTTTGGTTTGCTGTTCCATTCACTCGAAACCACAAAATTAGATGGCAACTGTTAGTTTTAAAGTTTGTAACTTTATGGAGACTCAGTATTTCACAATCCAATTATTTAAGGCGATACAGTCCATCTAATGTTCATGATTTACCAATTAAATGCTACCAAGTAAAATGTCTAGGAATAATCCCAGTCATCGATGTGGTTGGTTGTACAGGGAAGTATCTTAAAACTATTTTAAAATTAAGAGGAGGAAAAAAAAGCAGAATATTGCAAACTATTATTTGAAATTAGTACATGAGAAGAGGGATTTAAGATTCTGTAATAAAGCCTGTGCAAATATATGTCCTAGTTCCTATTCCTTTTATTTTGCTGAAAGCAACTACTAAAGCTTGTTATTAGCTATAACATTGCTTAAGCAATGCCAGCAATGTTCTGACAAATCTGTAGGGATTTTTTTACTCACTTTCCTTTTATTATCATACTCCATCTCTAATATTCAATCAGTGCCAAACTGGTTTATGTATGCCAATCTCTCTCACAGAAATGGAAAAATATCCTGCTGTATGTCATAGGCCTGCTGATGTGACAGGGAGAGGCTGAATGGAAGTGGGAAAGGGAAGCAGGAGGGAGGAGGATAAGAGCACCAGCCTGCAGTCTGGTATTTAGCAGAAGCCTCATTTTTTGATCAGAAAGTTGGCAAAAAATCAAAGCACAGCCTACCATTAGTTAGGTCCCTTGTAATTTAACCTTCGACACAAGCTTTGCACATCGTGTGGACTCCTCCCTTTAGTCTAATTTCATACACAGAATAAACCYGTGCCTTGAAAACTGGCCAGATCTGAACAGTCCCCATCTTACCACCTACCTTCAACAAAACATTCTACGAGCCACTGATGAGATCATTCGCTGATGAACCTAAATTTCAATTTCTGTGCAGTTATTTAAACACAGCCCAGTTGTTAGCTGCATTTCCCCACTGGGACAAGACTGTAAAATGTTCACTTTTGTCCCTTGTAAAATCATAGACAATGTTTAGGAATATTTGATTAAAAAGAAAACTCTGGGAAGGACTCATTTGCTGCTTGTGTAAATATAGTTCCTCATTAAAATTTGATAACAACAGTCTTAATGGAATACTACAACCTCATTCATGCTTTTGAATAAAGTGATTTAAATTGGCATGAACACAGTTTAAATACACTTCTTCCCAGCTAACTGTTGGCAGCTTTTTAACGGCCTGCAGGGACAGGTATGACTCATTCCTGCTTTTCAAAAACTTTTTTAAAATGCAGATTTTTTCCACTAGTCTATTGTGCTTTACAAATAAATTGAAAGAGACTAAAATTAGAAGGCAGACGACTATCACCAGAGGGATTAGGAACTCCTAGGCTATGCTSATTCCAAATGCTGAATTAGTTGACCCATACTAGGGACTCTTATTTTGGTTCCTACTATATTTCTGGCAACCTTCATCYGAAATCTCTCCTGGTTACAAATTATTGGAAATCCCTGTGTTTAGGAAYAGCAGGTGGTCTCCAGATTCGCATGCAACATTGCGCTGAACAACCCTTGTTCTCTGGTATGCAAGACTGAAAAAAACAAAGGTGTTCACCCTAGGTAAGTCAGGATGAGAATGCTACCTTTCACAAATCGGATGGCAGAGGTTTGGGATTTTTAAAACAACTGCAGCAACAGTCTTTTCATGTGCCTTATATAAAGTATGCTAATATTTACCAATTCTGATTAATACAAAGRAAGTTTGGTGGACAGCTAGTTTAAGAAGTGAATCCAATAGCCTCAAGTTTAGACTAAGAAATCAACCTGTCAAGGAAAAGACAGCAGGAGATACTAACCTTCTCTTTAATTCAGGCATTTCTGGTAGTGCAGACTACTGGGTTAAAAGCTAAAACAATAAGATACATTTCAACTTAAGATAGGGATGTCAGCCTCCTTATCAGCAAAGTCCTTCAAAGAGCCMTCCGAAATCCTCTTCCTTTGAGACAGACAAGCCTCACAACTGCAGCAAGATGTGTGGGCTACTCAGTTCTCAAGAGCACAATAGATGCTCTCAGGGCAGTATCCTGTTAACCAGAAAATCTGAATAAGCTTTGTGTTTCTTCATGCAAAATACCTAGGGAAAAAGTGTTAAGTATTTAATTTGCCATATCACASAGGAAAGTCAAATGTGACTCAGCAGGTGTAGATACTTAGAAGCAAGAACATTAACACTAACTGGGATTTGTTCACTTTCCCGTTCGTGATAGTCGGTTCCATTACCATATTATGTGCATCTAGTTTAAGAATGGTGGGGTTTTGCTTTCATAGCAGGTAGACAGCTGGCAGTTTTGTGTGGTTCTCTGAAAGGAGCTAGAGAAATGTGACTTGTAAGCTGGGTTAGATGTACGGGCTAAATGTGGAAAAGAAAAAAGAGGAAGACTCAGCCAGAGCCTGCACTGATCTAAAACAAGGGTCAACAGTTTCAAGACACAGAAAATCCAATTCATTTCCCACTTCCAATTTCTAGGGGACATCTATTACAATCTAAAAGGTATCTGTTTTGAAGAGTTGTGATACTAACACTTTTTTAAGCAGAGGCAGTGTACACTGAGGTTAAAGAGATGGCTGTACCAAAAGAAATCTCATCTCAGAATTACAAAAGAAGGTGTGAAAAACAATCATAATGCCCCCTTCACCTCCACAAAAATGATACTTTTTTTGTTGCAATAGAAAGTCGAACTTTTAACTTAAAACTTRGCAGATACCCAAGTATGAATATGGGGATTCCAGCCTAAGGAGTAGTCATAAAGGCAGTGAGAACTACCAGCACACCAAATCCAACCCTCTCGATCTTCTWGAAGGGTATTTTCTTTATCTGCAACTGGCAGTTAATATTTATCTGCAACTGGCAGTCTGGTTTTATATCTACCTGATACACAAATAAGCAATCAAAGTGTCTTCAGCTCCTGAGCAAAATTTGTGCTCAAGGGTATGTTACACCYAGAGAGATCCCGAGGAGTTCATATACACTTCACCTTTTCTAACTGCTGAGATACCAGCTTAGCACTTGAAACAGAATGTGCCACTGGTCTCCAAACAAGAACCCACCATGCAACCAGACAGCTGATAGTGTCAACAGGTTAGTCAAAGGCTGCTGCAGTTTCATCCAGCTGGGCCGCTATCATGTACCCAGCTTGTATTTTCTAAAAACAGTTTGAGGAGTGACATCTAGATCTCAACAAATCTGGTCCTGCTGAGCAAAAACCTCAGTCTAAAAGAAATTATCATCTAATTTCTTCCAGACAACACAAGAYCTTCTAAACCTTCTACCAGTTCTTCCAACTTTTCATTTCCCTGAAACAAAACCACAGTTCTCAGAAATACTCTGGAAGAACAGACAACTAGGAAAAAATTTCCCAGTGCTCAGATGTTAACCTTCCTTTCTGCAGCATTAGTGTCTTCAAAATGTTTTTAAATGAAAGGGAAAAGAGGAGTAGCTTACAGTAGTTTCCAAATAATACTATTATACTACCTTTTATCTGTATGGGTGCCAGCATGGAATTGSATTATTCCTTTAGGGGCCTTTGGGAATGAGGTGAGAATATTATCTTGATCTGCATTAAACCAGTAACTGAATTGAGTATATTTGCTTCTTCATGTTAAGCTAATTTCAAGAAGCTCCTAATTTGTTAGCACTTTTCAGAGTGATCTTGAAGCTGGAAAGGAAGGAAATAGACAGCTCAATGTGTATAATAAAGGTTTGTCAAATAACATCAATATTCCTCATAATAAGATTGCCCTTTCAAAGTAAGAACTACTTAGAGATATGGTAATGACCCCAGCTCAAAGGGACCAAATGGAGTGAGGGTCTCACAAACTGAGGGTTTACCCTAGAGGTGAAACAGACTGAAAACTTGGCGAGGAATCAACACTGGTTCTTCAKGTTGCCATGCCCACCTTTTGGTTGCAAACAAACTCTGGGGCCATAATTGGGAACACCAAGTCTGCACACTCTCCATATCAATGTCTCTATACAGAGCAGAGAGGATGACTTCAGAAAACATCAGTAGAGAAAGACAGTTGACAAGGAAATAAATCTTTTGGAAGAGGAGGATATTGTGCTTTTACCACTTCAAAGCCCATCTTCAAATCTGTGTGAAGATGACCACTGATCAAATGCTTTGCATCAATAACAATTCTAGATCAGAGGCCCATGTGCTCCAGAAGCATTCCTCATGCTTACTGCTATCTCTTCCTAAAGAAAAGGCCCACATCTCTCTATAGATATTCTTCACTATAAGGCAGCATACCTTTCATAAGCTTTTCTGAAACAAACTTGTCAAAAACAGTTCTTGAAATGGCAAACCATGAGCATATTCTCTGTGGGATAGAGCTGGACCAGAAGAGATTACTCTCCCCTCCCTAACAGATTTCAGTGAGTGAGCTAAATTGGCTTATTCAACTATATATAGTAATAGATCTTTGGCAATAAATGCACATTATTCCCCTTAAACAGGCTCAGAAGTGATGACATGAGCAGCTTAAGTGGCAGATCTGAAATAGCAGAAGTCTGCTGGCAGGATGCATGACAAACACCTGCAAGTAGCCCAAAGGGTGGCAGTTTATCAAGCCAATTTAGCTGAGTTGGAAGATGACATGTTCACAGTACCAACTGGTCAGAATCACAGAAGCCAAAATACATCAGATTCCCTATTGGTAGAATAAGTGCTCTGAATTCACCGGGGCCTCATGGTACTGCCAGGATTTGACCCAACATCTTCCAAGTCCATGTTACCGCTGCTTTAGCCATTCAAACCTCCCAAATCCAACACCTGCAAAGAGTAGCATACCTGACCTCAAGAGTGGCTTTGAGAAATTCTAGAGGAAAATTACTTAATCCAACATCATGGCATCTCTCATGAAATTCAGCTGCATTTGCTATTCACTGCTGTAGTTACAGGAGCTTCTCCTGYACTGGCAGTCCCAGCTCACTCACACACATGCACACTTAAATCCCCTGCTGTGACACACCGGACATGCCAAGTCATCTGTTCCATAGGTGTTTTCAATCGATAGACTGAAATAGCATTGTTAAAACACATTTTAATTATTCAGTTCAAAAGACAAGTTAGTTGAATAAACAAGCCTTTGGTCTAACTCATCTTTTTTTAAGGAGTCATGAGTTCTGTTTCTGGTATTGCTGAATGTGACTCTGTGCAAGATCTTAGCCCGGTGAAGGGAAAACTGTAGCAAACSTACACAGAGGATAGACACGCCCGAGGTCTAAGTTCTGCTCAGAATTACATGTGAGTAAATATACATGGGGTCAGCTTGCAGACAGCTAACAGAAGCTTGTTGAAGTAAAGGCTTGGGTTCATGGCCTGCTGCTTTCTCACTGCACGAGACAGGTTATAGAAGCAGCGAGAAACACTAGCAATAGGCTTAACACTACTAGCAGATAAAGCATAAACTTTCCAGAAACCCTTGATTCCATTTGGAAGCCCACTCCCCAATGATTCCCTTACTACCAATCAGGACAACAAAATGAAACTGCGCTTTGATTCTGCAGGCATACAATGATACATTAGAGAAACAAATTCTAGTAACTCTTTATTGATGTATTTTGGGGGGTGGTTTTGGTTTCACCAGATGGAAGGGTCTTCCAGTGAAGTCATTCACGGTCAGACATAACATGCATTTGCACTCACATAAAAGTCTCAACTTCAAAACCTTTTGTCAATGAGGGTGTGTTCTCTGAACCCACTGATGAAATATCTACAATATCTTCAAATCACACATTTCTTTCACCACTTTCCACACACCTTATCCTGCCAGACCAATTCACAGCCCTTGCTCCTGCTGTACTGATGACAACAGAGGCTCCCTCAGACTCYGAATACCCTCCAGGCTGACAGAGAATTCTGTTGCACCAGTGCAAGCAGTGCCCACCGTGCCCCAGTGGGTAACAGGCTTGTGTCTCATCCGTCACTCATCCTCTGCAGCCCCTGTACCCCCTTGCAAAGCAGCTCTTGTACAAACAGCCCAACCTAATCCACTCCAATCAAACAAGCCAGGCTTGGCAGAGCCTTACTATTTAAAGTATTTCATACTGACAAACATTACCAGCAGATTTGAGGGCATTTTCCTTAAACAGAGGTGTTGTTTACCTGAGCTTACCTAGGCAAACAATCTATAAGAATTCAACACATGTTTATCACTGACTGCAATGGTGCAAACTAAACTCCTGGATTTTACAGACACATGGCTGTGGATAACCAGTGCATTCCTTCTACTGGTGGTGCCCTGGGAGCAGAGTACCCAGAAACAACTGGATAAAATAGTATGCCAAGTTGCTACGGCTTCTTGCTGACACTGAACTCTGTCAACAGAAGTGTTCTTTGCCCACCTTGGCTGTAACCAAGAGAAGGGATTGGTTAGTGGAGAAATAGCAGGGAAAATTAGAACTTGCCAAGAAAAGACCTCACGGCTATATCAGCAAAGCTGCKACAAAAGAGATCATCACTTCCATGAAAAAGTACTCTGGTAGAAGCAACCATGCTTGCTTTTTTTGTCTAACCAGAAAATCTCTGTATGCTATCATGAGGGCATATTCATCACCCATGTCATTTGCCTGTAGGAGTACGAGCAGTCACAGATGATCATACCCCCCTCAAAAAAATAACCAAAACCAAAACCTTTGACAAAGCCAAATCTGTTTACAGAAGTTGAGACCATCTATTAACTGACTTAAAGGACATTTTTAAGGCTGTATTTTTAAGGACATATTTAAAGGCTGTATCTGCAAGCTCTTTAAGAAATCCTCTCATGCACAGAAATCTGCAATATGAAAAAGTCCTGGGAGGAAAGTTCAAATATGCAAAAAAAGTACAAAGACAAAGACAGTACAAAGAGTTTACAACCTTCTATCTCTCTGTGTCTTTTTTTTAAACTTGTTTGAATACCTGATTTTTTTTTTCTTTTCTCCTGCTCAATGGTAAATAAAAGAACAACAGTTCCTTTCCCACCCATTTTAGCAAAGTCATAATAGCAAACTATTTTTTGAAAGTTGCAGCAGACATGAGATGAAAAGTTATTACTTACCTGAGCATAGTGGATTTATTAAGTAATTCTTTTATCAGTAAAAACATGTTTTTCTTTAAATACAGTATATGTCTCTTGAGATTAGAAAGTTTCTCTCTCTCCATAAACACTTTTCCTTCAATTTTAGCTGACTTTCTTGTGTCAAGATGTTTGAAAAGGCGACTTATACAAATATGTTTATGCAAAATCCTCATGATAGTAATTACAAAAGTAACTTTACAAGAGAAAGTGATTTTGTTTATGATCAGAGTCCAGAATTTGATGCTAGTATTCAAAAAACAGAAGAACTTTACCACAGAGAAATATAACACATCCACCCCAACTATCAGAGACAGTTAACTTTTTTTGTATGTTTGGAAAAGAAATCAAAAGAAAACAGTAGGAAAATATATCAGCTTTGCTTTTGAGAGTTAAGACTAAAGAATGTCTATATTTTTGTTAACCCATGTCATATCAGAATTCAGACTTTATTATTTATGTCCTTTTAGAGTTCCAAAAATGAATGGGAACTTTACTCTCAGAACACCAGAAGCCATAAAGACAACATAACAAAGAACAGAGAATTTGATGGAACAAGTAATGAGAGCGTAAATCTAAAGTTCAGTGCTTCTCTCCATTATCAGTGCACAGTAATTTTATGCTATTTTCTGCTGAGGCTCCTTTGAACAGAACATTGAAGAGTGATTACATGTCCAAACTTTAATAAAATGTCAAAATCCACTGCTTCATTGTATCTGCAATTATGATGGATTCCTCCTACACATGGGATAAGAAAGGATAGGATTTTGTATTCATGATGCTCCAAGCACTATGTYTTAAGTTGGTGCTTGATGTATATCAGTTATTTGCCAACCAGAAAGTCACTATTATAACCTCACATTTTAATWAAAAAGGCCTTTTTGGTCTTAAAAATGCAACTTCAGATCTTGAATACACTTCTAGAGAATGAAGATTTTTAAAAATTTAGTGGCTCTCACCATGAAACAAATCCATGTCCAACATCAAGTGTCATCACTACAAGAGGGGCAGGAGACAAGCCTGAGTTCTCAGCTGTAGTTTCAACTCTGCTTGAACTGAAGCAGGAGAAAATACCTCCCTTTAGGGAAAAGAAGCTGCAAAATCTGTTTTGGCCTCAAAGCTTCTCCCTTCACAGGGCCAAAGCCCAAGCCTCCAAATTCTGATGTCTGTCCAATACCAGTGGAAAGAACAGCCATAGCCGACGGGGGTGGTCCTGCTTCCAGCTTCCCACCTAGGTGGTGCTATCAGTGCCAGATGATAGATGGAAACTACAGGCAAACCAGACCTGGCATCAAAGACACCTCCATCCTGCTCTCTGGAACTCCCACCATGTGACGGTTTCTACAGTCAATGTTAACTGTATCCTAACATGCAGGTTAAAATTCCCCCACTTATTTTTCATAGCACAGACAACAACTTCAGACAAAACAGAACCAAACTTTTAATATTGATCCTTCTCTGCATTTTGGATGTACCCTCTTTTTTACAATGAGACCACTTCTGAAAACTTGTTACTCACAAGAAATTCCTTTTTTACTCATCCTGCCTTCTATAGATGGTGACAACAGTAGTTCTTCCTACCTATTATAGAAAAAAGAATCACTCTTTGAGCTTCAATAACCAAAAGCATTGTAAAGATYGTACACAACCTGCGCAGTTCACCTTGTAGAGAGAACACATCAAAGAGAAAAGACGTCTGTCAAGAATGCACAGCTAAATGTTGATAGCCAATCCAGTGGTATTTAGTCAGGTTTTGCACACTGGCTGTTGCAGAGCTGAACAGCAAATCTTACCACAACCTTCTTGCCAGGAGATTTAGCTCTCCTATGAGCTGGGCTTTGATGCGTCAGAGAGGAAAGGATAATTCTTGTATTTTCTTTGGAAACAATGCAATAGCAACTGCGAGACATACTTGTCTGAATTAGATGTATAATACTGGATCTCATAAGAGACACTCTGAACTTCTAAAGCTTGCCTGGCTGTGATACRAGCTATTAAGGGGCCTGTTTAAATGGATAAGAAACGTGACAACTCSCACAGAGAATCAACTGGTGCTGTGCTGGAAGGACTGAAAACGCAGTCCTACCASTGCACTTGCCCTCACTGAGGAAAGAAGGAATACACAGTTCACATGAAGATCTCCAAAAGTGTCCATCCTGATTTTTGTTGAGAAATATGAGTGAAGAAMTTTGACTTCTTACATCCCGTCTGAAAGAATGTACTGCAATCAAACTGAGTATTGTATTCCCCRATTGTAGGTAGAAGAGCATTTGCAGTCCTACGAAAAGAACAGATCTGATTGGTGAGGCAGAAACATCAAGCTTACTTACCATCTTACTCAGACTGAACAGCAGTTGTCTGTGTTACTTCTGCTCTGAAAAATTATATATTGCACCTAGATTATTACCAGCTTTGTGAGACAGCTCTCTCTTAAATCCAGAGAACTAGGGAGACCAAAACAATAACAATCTTATTGCTGCCCCTTGCCCATTTCTCTACGGTAAAAAGGTCAACCAGCAACCTATTGAGTGAATTACCAGGGAACATGGGTACCCATAGACCAGGTGTCACCCCAAATTCAATTTCTGCCTGGTAAACCATACTGTCTGATGTACATTTCTTACCTGTTTTCCAGCGCAYTCTGCAATAGGAAATATCTGTCACCAAGAGGAAGGTGACTACCTTTCTGCCTTGGAAATAGCTGAACCCATGACAGCTATTACTTATAAATTCCTCATCAGATGATGTTTTCAGCTGACCAGAATAAATCTATTAGCCATAGTTTCAAGACCTCAGTGTCTCCCTGCATTGCAGCCAATGGAGGCTGTACTTTCACTCTTCCTGGTACACACTGCCTAAACTGACACAGACCAGARTAAGTGTTTTCCATTATTTGCAGCTGAAATCTGTCATAATAATTTGTCTGTCTGTTTCACAAATGGGGGATATCTTTGTATTTCTCATATTGTCTTCAGAGGCGATGGGGTATTTGTTTCTTTACAAATAGAAATAGATAGGAGATTTGTTTCTCCTATTTTGAATTGAAGCTACTTTCTATTCTTTTATCAACATTAATCCCAGAGAACAACTCACCCCCCCATCGTTTTCTCTTTCAGCACAGGCCTTCAGGCTGACTTCTCTGACACTGTATATCCACCCCACGCTTGGTGAAACCATGATAGGCTGGAAAAATGCATCCATTTGATTCAGCTTTCCATTCATACATATCCAAAACTAATGTGAATTAGGATTTCCTTCTCTCCCAAAACCAAATGCAAGATGCAGCAACAGAAGTGACTTTAACAGTCACGAGCCATAACCACAGCAACAGAACCGYAGATGGGCTGGTATAATGTTAAAAGACTTCCTGAACAGATTTWATGGCAACCTGCTGTATAATTCCATCCTGAATTTTTATTTAAGATCCTTTGCAACCTGAACAGAATTCCAYGGATCACTCAGGGCTTGAAGCAAGATAAAAATACAGCACCTGAGACTTCTGCACAGCTTTATATAATATATTTATGGGATAACATCCAAGAACTTTATTTAAACAAACTTAGGCAGAGCTACTTGGTGACTCAATGAGTAGAACTGAAAGAGTGGCACTAATGTAAAAGCAGAGAAGGACATATGACAGCAAAGTGGATTACTGCAAGGCTGTGAATAAAGCTACCAACCACCTTCCTTCAGGACTTTTATGCTGTTGCAGGTATATCTTGCTTTATGGTATTTCCACCTGCTATACACCTCGTTATGCCTGTGTTTCAACAATACAACATGAAAGGCCAACACTACAACCATTTCCTAATTATTTTAATTTGCCTCATTTTTTTGAGAAGGTTTCCTAATTAATACTAAACATCAAAAATGATTMATCTTGAAGCTTCACTGAGCTCTTGAGTTTAAAGAACAGCTGTTAAAACAGGCTCCAGGGAGACAGGACTGATGTCTTTTTTTTTTTTTTTTAAACTGGGTAACTTCACTGGTTTGGATGATTTGTCCAAAGCCCAACACTGAGGGCTCATCAACAAMGCAGAAATATTCCCAACAGAAAAAYTGAGCTAAAAGCCTGTCTTTTACTAGTGAAGCAGAAAATCTTTTCACAAAAGAGAAAAACTTGAAGAGGACATTCTCTGTCATCAGTAACTGACAAATAGGTTTTGCTCACGGGTTGCAAACACAATGAAGCACCCAGTACAGGAGATCCAGGACCTTCACCATGACCAAGACAGAACCACAATGTCTCTATGCACTGTGAAGKTTCAATAATATTCATCCTTTCTGTGAAAACTGCCTTTGATGTGTGCTCACTRCCAGTAAGTTGCTTCAGATGTTGATTGCTCATTATACTGATTTCTCCACTGCTTTCAGTTCGTGGAAGGTTTTATCATGAACTTCTCTGAAACAAATCAGTATGAAATATCTTTAGTGGGGTGAGGTTTTGGATGGAGCTTAATTCTGTTTCATTCAGAGGGGTGCCTGCTCCCCATCTGCTTAATAGGAAAATTTCTTGTAGCTTTTAATGCTTTTAATGCYCATAATAACCTTATGTGCATTTTAACTCCTACCACAAACTTTATCACAAAACTCATGTGTAGACAGTGTAAGAGACAAAGACTGATAGCTGGAGACCTCTGAGTCCATTCAAACCTGTGCATTCAAATGTTTATTAGCCACTAAGTAAACATTAGTAGCTGCACGCATTATTTTTTAAATAATGTGGAAAATATAAAGGATACACCTATAAAAAATACAACGCAAAGGAGTTCTGTACATTTTTCAAAATATCTAAGGTAGGAACATACACAAGATTTTCAGAGGTAGTTCTCAGACTTTAAAGTTGTAATTTGCTTTTCACAAATCTCAGTTGAGATTCCCTACCACAAATACAAAGATGACATCATAGATCTGGAAGATTCTAGCTTGTACCATGATTTTGTACGTAATTATGTACATTATGTACATTATGTACATAATTTTGTATTTAGCATGAAAAACTTCTCTATGCACTCTGACTTCTTTTGCAGCAAAAGCTTAAATTATTTACCATCCAAACACTCCCACTGAATTAGTTTTACACAGGAACTTAATTCAAATAACCATCGAAGTTACATGATGCTTAAAACATCCAGACTTAGGTAAAGTCCCTGAAGAGTACATAGTACTTTCTGCTATGGAAGAACAAACTGCCACATTACTTTACAGTTGTCCTTCTTAATTTACCTAAAAGGACTTCTGAAATACACTTGTAGAATCTTTTGTTCATCTCTAGTCATCAAGACACCTCACAGGAAACTTGAACTGAAGCCACAAGGTTGGGCACGGCGCTGAGTAAGGTCCTTACTCAAAGAGCCTTATTTGTCACACTTGGACACCACACAGCACCACCACAGCTCCCTATGTTTAGCTGTGCCAACAGAAGATGCTGCTSTCCCCACTGCAGAACCAAAGGAACAATAAATCCACTTTATGTGGAATTAGCTGGGTTAGTGTAAATTGCCCATATAAATTGGCTGAGCTTTACTGGCTGATTGCTCCACAGCCAGTGTGGGAGTTCTGCTGGCTCCAGTGAGGCCACAATTGCCACCAAAGGGGCAACAGGAACCTGCTTGAGGGAGATTAAGGTTTCCAGAGGCATGGATTTTAGCCAAGTGAACGTCTGCCTACAACCTCCAGCATGTGATTTTTAATCAAAGTGGTGATACTAGCACAGGCAGTTGCAGGAGGGCATTTTCAGTGACASCAGCTCTCACATCTGCTCTTCATGCACCACAGATATATGTTCACATGGCCAGTTAAAGATGTTTAACCCCTGGGTATTCTGCCACCTTTCTGCTAGAGGTTACTGACCTTAGAGCTCTGCTGCTCTTTCATCTCCTTCATGCAAAACGTTTTCCAGGTAGCTTAAATCACTTTTGATAGCCTTTTAAACTTAACTAACTTAGCCTAAAGCAAGTTGAGATCATTTACAGGATCCATTTGCCAGCAAAGCTGAAGGGAGGAAATAACTTCTGGCAGACTACYAGGCAGTACTGGGAAAAGATGGAGAAAAGAGGAAGGTGGGCTGGAGGCAGRGGTGTGCAAATAAAGCCTCCAGGCAGCACAGCTGGATTCAGAAGATGACAACTGTTCATAACATCTTCTTGTACTTTTGTGTAACTGCATTTGAAGACAGATGTGTGAAAGCAAAATGCTAGAGTTTATAAACTCAGGGGGTGGAGGGGAACTATTCCTGCTGCAGCAGGTATCAAAACAGTCTTACTTTGACCATTACTTTCCTTTGCTGTACTTCAATACACATCAAAATTTCTAATAAATTATATTTGATTTAAAGAGCTTGAACAAGTTGCAGTTAGTGAATTCCCTACTTCACTCTTGACACAGAGTGAATGTGCTTCAGATGTGGAAGCTAACCAGTGAACAAMATTTAACTTACAACTCAAAGCACATACAAATCCACACTTAAATCCTCAGTATCATCAATGTAATTTTGAATGTGATCACTAACTCATTTAAAGCAGAACTCTTCGCATCACATTTTCCAAGTGTTAGCTCACACTGTAGAACAGCAATTGTGTTTCACAGCTGAACAGTGCTGTTGTTTAAAATCTCTTGATGTTTTGTAACTGTTCTTGAAATAAAACTCCGGTCAATAGTTAAGTAGGTAAGAAGCATCTCAATTTCTTCCCTCAAGAACACAAAAATCTGGGCTAAATTGTACAGACATCTGTTAACTGATCTGGAATAAAGGCTCATCTTCTCATTGCCAGGCACTGGCTTTACACAACACAATCATTTGCTGTGCTGCAGGACCAACATCTACAAATACAGCACACCTCTTTATTGCCAGAAATGGAAGGTTTATGGGTAGTGGCAGYTATCTTTCACTATCCCAAATAATACAGCTGGGATGGGGGAAGGGGAGGAGAGCAAAATGTTGAGCTGCTAAACGTCCAGGTATATTTGGTATGGTATATATTTTAGGTATACATCTGAGACTTTCTGGCTCCCACCAAGCAGAAAGGGCAGTGTTAGTAGTGGAGGAGGAGTTTGTATCCAATGGGAAAGAATGGGGTAAAACAARGGGAAAGAACCCCAAGATTATAGTATCCCATGAAATCAATAGCTCTATTGAGTCTATGGTTTTATTGTCCCAGGCTCAATGCTTTGGAAAGCACTCCATGGCTCTTCCTGGAGGATTAGGACTGAGAGGGTCAGAGACTCCGCAGGTACTCTGAGAAATGTTAACCCACCAGTGTTTCCATCCTTCATCAGCTGTCAGAGCACTCCATCTGTGCGAGGTGACTGCTTAGTCACCCCTGGGTGTCCCAAGGGGCTCAAAGYACTGCTGAAATGCACCAAATTCCAGAAGGAAGGCAGGAACTTGATGATCCTGTTACAATGGCCATGCACTAGACCCACACAGAGCTGCGCTAGCACATACCAATTACCTTGTATTTCAGACAGTAAATTATTAACTTATATGTCTAAATGCAGAACACCTGTTCTCAGCTTGCACTCAGCCTCATCATTTCCTGCTTCCACCGCAGGCCTGGAAGAGCAGTCCCAATGCCCAAAAGCTTGTTCCCTCTTCTCAGCTACAGAAGCAGAGCCAATAGAAGATGTACTGGCTCTAGACACAAACATTGTTCAATTATCTCTTCAAATCACCTCAGCCAGYGTAGTGCTACCCACACTGCTAGCAAGAGAATCAATTTCCATGTATATGWAAAGGGCTGGCTTCTGGCAAAGGTTTATATAATTGTACATAATGTGAAGCTCAGTCACAACATCAAAAGGAAAATTATTTTTCCTTTGATGAGGTCTGGGATTTTACTGTTTGTTCACTCATTCGTTTTGGCAACAGTCCTGACCATGAATGCAGTATATACAATCCTATGCTTTTTTTAAAAAAACCCACAAACCAAATYAGGAGATGCTGAAGGAAATGAACCGTAAAGTGGGGGCAGCAGGATAGTATCTAACATTTTTGCAAACAATCCATTTGTCACTTTCATGGACCCGGGTTAATTAATATTCTATAAAGGTCTTCCAAAAGCTGAATACCTCTCAAGTTCTGAATTCATGGGGCTGACCTTAGACTTTCTCAGAATGATTTTTAATGCAGTCTGCTATCAGCAAAACCCGTTTAAACACATGCCCCATCTGCCAGCACCCCATTTGCAAAAGAGCTTCTTATACTTGCAGACAGTAAAGCTTCTGCCTGCTTCCCTCTCTCCTCTAAATACCAGCTGTATGGTAATGAGCACAAACAGCTGAAAAATACTGCACAGTAACAAAGCTGGTACGAAGCGGGCAGAACAACGCATCCACTCAATGAGGCAGTTGTAGCATGAATTTAGCAGATTAGCTATTGAACGGGGTGGGGGGAGGTTTGGAAAAAATGTAAAGGGTCTATACAGATAGCAAGAAAATGAAAAGAGACCAAAGGGTCACGGGCTACCAAAGAAAAGACCAAATTCAAAAGTACTTTTGTTGGAACTGCRTGAACCAATTCTTCTAATTTTATAAGGCTTACTCGTCCTGTACTAATGATATGCCAAATGCTATTCTGATCATTTGCAAGTTCAGTTAGTTTTTAAAGGAGGCAACTTGTTAATGAAAGTTTTCCATTCATTAACAAATCTCTTCATTGGCTGGGGGTGGGGGAAGTCCTTAAGAACAGGAACACACTCTCCTACTTCAATGTCTGGTACTTTCAGCATGTGTGACCAACAAGCACCATATTATCTATTAACTTTCTGCATAATAGCCCTCTCAGCCTATACATTTTTAAAGACATTTTTTTTAAATGCTGACAACATTCACAACCCTCCAGACACTGACAAGCTTTTTAAGCAGTGAGCATAAAAGACACTTGCTTTTAAGAAAATCTGTGCGTAACTGCATTCAGCTGACATGCATACAMGGCATGCAGTTGAGTATTTGTTTATACAAGTAGCTAATTTGATATACACTGTTTGCATAAAGCCTAAAAATGGCACATGCACTTTTGCACTTGAAATTGCACACATCTGTCTCCTGGCAGATGTGAAAGATGCACACAGTTTTGATACATAAAGCTGATGTGAAAATACAGGACGTTTTTCTTGTTCGCAATTTCCCAACGGCATCTAGCCCATTACTAGCTGCTTTTGAAGAAYTGAAGTCTAACACTTTCGAAGAAAAACATGGGAAAAGATGGTGTATTGACACTGCCCGAGCAAGTACTCTGTCAGAAGTTTGATACATAGAGTTTGGGGGTTTTAAATTCCTAATTAAAAAAAAACCTTACTGTTACAATCCCTCAGCATCTTAACATTTGTCTTTTGTGACAAGTAAATCTAGTAAGACATTTTTCAAAGATTCATCTACTAAGACATTGCAATAAAAATGCTACATTGTTTCTAAAAGTAGTGAAGAATGAAAACTTCTATGGAGGAAAAATATATTTACTTCTAAGGTCATCATAATGAAGCTCCTAAGAAAGCAAACAACCTTTTAACCTTTATACATTGCACTTAAGAGAGTTATAYATAGAACAAATCATCTGTGTAACTGGATTCTTTTCACTGCTATCAGAGAATAAACGAGAACAAAAAAAGAGAAAGCAGTTTTCTCTGGGCATGAAAAAGCTTGTCATGCAGCTATACAATGGTATTCACAGATGATATTTTTATTGCTCATGTCTTATCAGAATCCTGTAATAAACAGAAGAAAAAAAMCCCACTATTGATGTTCACTGGAAGTCTCCACCTAATTTCAAATTTTAATGTAGGTCAAATCTATTGAATTTACGTTAAAGAACTTGTACTTCGATCTCTCCTGGAGAATTCCAGCACACATTAAAAATATATTTCAACTTTTAAGAACCTTAAAGAACAAATAACAAGTTTATTGAAAGACAAAATACGTAAAAGAGTTCTTCAACATACAGATATGAATAAAATATTAGTGAATTATTAATTATTAATTATTATTAATAAAAAACTATTACTGGCTAAGAAAGTGTTAATATTCAGTCTATATACTTACTCATTGTAATTATCAGTGGTTCCCATAATTTTCTGTACTTACAACTTATCAGAAATACCACTCAGTTCTTATTTTCATTCTGTTCTCTGAATCGTTTAATATGCACTAGGATGAAAGCCATTAGCTTAAAAATGCTAAGCAAAAAAAAGTGGTTTATTATAAAAGAAGGTACAATACTTGAATCAGTGCAAAAATTAACTGCCGAAATGATTTTTGTTCTTCCCAGAAACATGTATTTTTTCAGCTCATCAGCACTCCAGGAGGAATGAATATGATACTACAGAAATGCTATTTGATATGTCTCTAACCCAGCTATGTGTTATTATCTTCAAAGGAGCTTGAGCTGCTCAGYACCTGAGGTGCAAGAGCAGCATCARTGAACAAGGAAAGCCCTGCTTATTCTAGAAGATATAAACTTGCATGGTGAAAGATTTCTTTGCATGTTCCATATCAAATCTTCTAAAACTCTTTATTTTATGACTTAGGAAAAAATTAAGCATCCACTGAAATAAAACCAAAGTTCTCTATGAGAAAACCCCAACAACCTATAATGAAATATTCAAAAATATGCAAGAAAAACTTTGTCACTGAAACAGGCAGAGCTATACTCAGTCATTTTTAAAGTTTAACCTCAAAATCTTCATTATTCTAGCATTTGGACAGAATGCCTATTACACCAACCAAAACAGTTATAGGAGAAGACTGGAGTGAATGTTGGCTCTGTTGAGAAAACAGAAACAAATGAGAAATAATCMCAGACTCACMGAATGGTTKSAGTTGGAAGGGACTTCAAAGATCATCCATATCCTTGCCATAGGTAGAGATGCCACCCACTAGATCAGACTGCTCAAAGCCCCATCCAGACCTGCCCTGAGCACTTCTCAACATGGTACATTCAAAACTCCTTCAGAAAACCTACTTCAGTGTCCCACCACCCTCACAGTGAAGGATTTATTCTATCTTTTCTCCCTTGTATCTGAGGATTATCTCTATACTTATTGCTTCAGACTATACATCCCAAGATAACGACCCTTCTGGTTGCAATTGTGGTTTCAAGTGACATTGACAGAATGCCTCCTTTGGATACCAGCTTATTCTGCTGGACAAAAATATATCAGACATCCCTAATATTTCATTTCTACAGGATGTCAATTAATTAATATAGAATGGCTGCCATTAGCAAGGAATAATTATTTCAAATGTGCTTAAATACTCAAAGTGAAAAACCCAACTAACCAAAAATCATGTCAGCGTTACTTTGTCGACATCCTTTCRTATTTCAAGTCTAGCTGTACTTGGCCAGCACTTGTGCATAATCTTCATGCACTTTTAGCATGTGGAAACCTTTAAACACTGAAGTCTTAAAAATTACTGAATGATATCTATATTCATGAGTATAAACAGTATYGAGGAGAAAAACAGTGACTCATTTT
The DNA here is from genome assembly GCF_030028575.1 of Malurus melanocephalus. Taxonomy (NCBI): domain Eukaryota; kingdom Metazoa; phylum Chordata; class Aves; order Passeriformes; family Maluridae; genus Malurus; species Malurus melanocephalus. Next base: position 4,875,841 of record NW_026623241.1, on the reverse strand, counting down.
AAACAATGATCTTAAATGTATTGACATTTCTAGAATATTTCTTTAAAATTAAAAGAATTATCATACTTTCTTACAAGTAATGCACATATATACAACTGATAAAAYAATCTCATTTTGAACATGATATTGATATTCCACAGAAGACTGAAAAGATGAAAACGGAGGAAGATTTATCAACAGCACTACACTGCCCCTTCACGTCCACTACAGAAACAACACCACAAGCAGCAGGATGTAAAAAAAAATTAAGAAAAAAATCCCCCTGAATATTAACACGGTAATTACGTTAAACTGCAAATTTCTTAGATTTTTCTATTGACCAGCCCCTTGCTCCCTGAAAAAAACACATATACAATGAAGGAAAATCAGAATAAAATCAAACTTACTTTAGTGGGAAAACCACCGTACTTTCCACTTGATAGACATACTTAGACCTTTCTTTTTTTAAAAAAGTACAAATTTTCCACCTTGATTACACAGAGGATTAGAATCTATGACCAAAACCTATTCAGGTAAAATTACTCTGTAAAGAAAAAAATACTAAAATGGACATAATTAGCCATGACACAAAGTTTTATTTAAGAATGGTACAATAAAGCTTCTATCAGAATCAACTTTTAATGGCAGAAGAAATTATTTATGAGTATCCAAGCTATTTCATACATCTTAAAAATTCCCTCAATTTTTTAAATAATACAGTTTTTTCCCCAYGCATCCTGTTTCTTCTAATTTAAAATTCAATTGCTATTTTGCTTGTCATTTAATGCTAAATGTGTTGTTCTGATAGATGTATGGGGTTTTATCTTTGGTAGCATTAAGTGGAATGTCAAACTTCTGACTGAATAAAAAAGGTGTCCCCTGTCTCCATGAGGCAAATCTCTCAGTGTATCATTAGCACAAGCATTCTGACACCACTCTCAAGCCAAGATGAGAACCCACAGTTCTTCCTACCCCTTCCTACAGTATGACAAATGAGCATAAATGAAGCACAAGATGACAAAGCCTTACTTAACACCATTGTGATCCAAAATTATTCTTACCACTATTAAAGAAAAAGGGTACACAATGAGACCACAGAAGAACCCATTACATTTCAGAGGCCAAATAATTTTTTTTAAAGAAGCAGAATGGTAAGATTGGCAATTAAAAAAWATATGCTCAAATTACTTTGTGTGCTACAAATGTTCATATGGTACATATGATCAGCACAGTCTTAGGTAGAAAATGTACCTCARAAACACCTCTTGCTTATAAAATAACCTAAATGTATTCTGTCCACTACATGGGTATGGTAACTCTTAACTAAATGACATATCAGAGTTCTTCCTTCTAGGTGCTCTTTATTAAATCCATGGGACATTTTAGACATGCTATAATTCACAAGAACATCACAAATGTTTCTCTGGGTCAGGCTAAAAAAACCCACCTAGCTTCACAGAATCTGATGATCATTTAATTTTCTCATGGACTAAACCCATGTCTACCAGGCTATTCAAGCCACCTGCATACAAGCACAACTGTTTAAAGGAGGAAGAGAAAAAATTAAGTTGGTGTATCAACAGTTATGAAAAAGTGTGCAAAGCATTTTTCTGAATTATGTGTTTTGGAAATTTATGCAGAGAGATTTCAAACTTCAGTGCAATTTGCATCCTTCACAATAATGGTTGAAAGAATGCTTAAAGATGATTTCCTGTTTTTTGAAATTACAGCATCCCCCATCAGATTTTACCACATTATTATTACTGTGCCTTTGTGAGTTTACACATATACTATGTATTTAAGAATGCAGCTTTACAAGGACTTCTTACACAGCTTCTGAACCAAGGTCAGGGTACAGCACCCCCTTGCTAACAAACTGCTACCAGAAGTAGTTTCTAATAAAAAAAAATATAAATAATGGCATGCTAGCTACATATAACAAAAAATATTTTCCCACAGCCAAAAAGATAATATTCAAAGAAATCTCTACTAACAACGAGAAAACAAAATTCAAACTTCCTCTTCYGACTACATACAAGTAGAAACAAGAGGACTTAAAAGACAAGTTTGAAGTTGTTTTATAATAAATCTTGAAAAGAAGTTATTACAATTAGTCTCAGTATCTGGGCCATTATGCATTTTGTTTTCTCCGGTAGCTACTTTTTTTTACACAGAAATGTCTATCACCACATTATCTTTTCCTTAAAACACATTCTGAGCCATAAAGTAMAGCTGAAACTCAAGGGAACCACAATGACCTCTTCAGGGATTTTCCTCTGTGACAAACAACTTCAGTATTAGACTAATTAAAGGTTTTTGATAAGAACAGGGGTTGTATTTCTATCCTACTAATGGCACCTAGAGGTCAGATCTCTATAACTGCAAACAATCCAGCTCTGACTCTGCAAGCAAGGCATAAAACAAGATTGAAAAATGTAACTATGGCATAGTTTTCCTGTCCAACACTTGGTTCAGGTCTTCTTTTTAAGAAATGAACAGATTGTCGAACAAATCATGATACATTTTTTCTCAAGGATATATTCTTATTCGAGAGACTTCACTATGTAATGTACAGTGTCACTTTCAAAAATGACAAAGTTCTTGTCAGCTGGGACKACCATCCTGGGACTACTAAAGAAACACTTCAATACCTTCTACCACTACAAAGATATACTGTTTTGCTGACAAGCATAYACAGAAACAGCCACATTTTCAGCAGTACAGTTCTGGCTGCTTCGAACTGTAGCAACTCATTTTGCTGTTCCACCTTTTGCCAGTCTCACTTTCTGTATGTCTCAGGTCATTTGTAGCCAACCAAGCAATCCTGCATCTACGACACAAACCTGGGACCAGAGTGGTATTGCATGGCTTMCTCCACTCTGTGATAACTATCATATTGCTAAAAAGCCTCTGAAATTTGGAACACCTAACAGAGAAGCAGAAAATGCCATTTCCTTCAAGCAACCACTGTAAAGAAACTGAATCACTGCATTAAGACCACAGAAATGCAGCACAGGTTGCATCTGTAGAAAACTAATCTCTCCAATTTTTATTTAGGGTAATCTATCAAATGCTTCTGACCACTTTCAATTTTACTTTCAGGTGAGAATCAGATTTAGAGATTTGTGCATTTTTATGAAAATAAACATGGCTGTAAATTGGTAGCATAAACATTGTCATTCATAAATGAAGAGAGAAAACACATTTACACTTCAAATGTCATGGTGTTTTCTCATCTGCTTTTGTTTTCATGCTAGATGCCTTCTGGACCAGGGACTAGTCTGAACATCCCACAAGTCCAGTTGTTGAAGCATTATGTATTATCTCAGAGACCTCCAACTTTTAACTTGATGCAAACAGGCATGTGSCCAGCATTCAACACAAGTATTTTTTTTTTCATTTCAGTTCAACAGAAAGAAATCACTCCTGTTTTCCAAGTCAAACAAGGAAAGACAGTTTCTTAGCAGCAGCTGTTTCCAAGTTYGGAGACTATGACAGCAGCCATCCATAAAGTGAAAGAAACAGGGAAAGGAAGGACATAAGGCAAGATCAYCTTAGTTTATTTGTTTATAAAGCTACTGCTTACAACTGTATCTCGGTTCTTGTCTCCCCTCTTTTGTGTGTACAGAACAGAAACTGCATATAGAAGATAGGCTACTAGAATTTTTAATTTCATTATTTTCAAGACATGAGGAGCAAAGGACTGAGGAAGAAAAATCAAGCCTCCTTATTTATAATAAACTATAAAGCAACATACAAGGTTTTTCCCCKTCAATATTTTTCCTGTTAAAAATGAGCTCTTGTTTATACAGAAAAAAATACCTGATTACTTGAAAGTCAGAATATAAGATAATACAAATGGGAAGAAAAAAAATAACAAAAAACAACTTAAGGTTTTTCTGATGGATAATAGTAACAAATTTACCAATTTGTCTATTTTAATGAAGGTACACCTAAAAGAGGCCAGATAAAACCTTTGTGTTTGACAGGGTTTTTGAAATGTCTACGACAGATAGACACCATCTAGGACAGAGTCTTATGAAGCAACACTGATGATACTTGCTAGCAAGAAGCTAGAAGGAAATCTTAAAATTCTAACTGAAAGAAGAGCATCTGTATCTGTGTATGTACTCTGAGGACTATTATTAAGTTGTACTAGATAACGAGATGCTATGACTGCTCCATCTCTGAATGGAAGAAGAAAAGAAACAATTGCCTACTAGCTATAATATTGTGYGCTACAGAACGAAAATTATATATTGTATTTTGTATTTTAAAAATAGACCATGAAGTTCACAAGCACTGTCAAAAGAATTCAGAAGTTCAGAAAGGTTTTTAGCATATTTCTTAGTAGCAACTGACATTCTGTTAGAAATACAAAGATGATTGCATATATTAGTTTTTTAATAGGGCAACATCTTTGTGATCCATGTCATTACATGCTTTGGAATACCATATCCAGTAGCTGGCATACTGATCTTCAAAGACAATATGTTTTATGTCCTCTTTACTGGAATGCTCTCCTAGTAAGCTAAAAATCAAGAAAAGAAAAAAAGGCAATTCTTCAAGTTTTCAAGTTTAATCTCAACACTCCAAATTCATCCCACATATGTTCACATGCCATCAAAACATGAACTATTTTTTAAAACTCTGTACAGAAGTTAAAATTCTTAGTAAAGAGAGCTCAAAAGATGGACAAAAAAACCCCTTGTGTCCCATGTCGCATCACAGCAAGGAATTTCTTGCATGAAAATGCACAAATAGGTGTCCCGACTTCATGGTTCTGAAGGATAGGCAAAAAAAAAAGAACTCTAGGATACAGGCAATCTGAAATTAAAAGAGAACTAGAAAATAGTTTAAATGACATTCAAAACTAGTACATAATATACTTCTTTATTTTTCAATAATTGTCTTATGTTTCATCCCACTGAGGTTTAATTTGTGTCAATATAAGTACCTCTGTAAAAAGGATTCTATTTACCTTCTTCTAAATACATTAATATACAAATACTTTACATTATGCACACAGTTGTTACACTGTGTAAAAAAACCAAAAAAAGACTTTTTTGTGTTTACATCATTAAGATTAGTTACCACTTCAAAGAAGGCAGTTCAATTTAAAGGTTTTTTGCTCACTAACATTGTTCATGCTTAAGTAGTGCAAATTTGAATTACAAATCTTAAAATCACTGAGAAAATACAAGGCCTTAGGGCCAATTATTAAATGTTTCAATTTTTCTATCAACATACATACACAAARGACAGAATATGCTGACAGCAAATAAACACAGATGTCTCTGAAAGATTAGTTTTATTGGACTTGCAGCACTTATGACTGGGTAACTCAGGGGTAACTCATGTATAACCTCAGGGGGGCATAAATTGTCTCCTGAAGCCCAAATAATAAGCTGAAAATCTTCAGCAGTTATGAATCCATATGGTCTGTGTGTCCACTGTAAGGGGCTGCCAACGCTAGTTGTTTTTATAAATTAGGTCTCCCAAGTCAGTAAGACACTCCAGAGGTGCAAATTACGGGTTTTAATACTTCTACACTTCAATGACTAGTGAGAATTTTTACTGCAGTTTTCCCTCTGTATCAGGAAGAGAGAAAAACTGGGACAGGGGGCATGAAGGTTTGCACATCCACCTCTCCTCATTGTCTTGTTTTCAGGAATTAATTAATTCCCTGAGGATRTCTTGGATGTCTTCAAGCATTTACTTTCTCCACATACCATGAAGAACAGGTCACTTCTGATATGAGTCCTTCCTAAATCAAGAAGATTAAGGCTGGACCTGCTAAAAAACGGACATATACGGCCATAAACGGACAAATATGCAGTATTTCTGGACATTTAAAACATTCACTTGTGTGCTGAAATTAAAATGGGCCAGTACTTCAGAACAGGAAACTATTTCCTCTTCACCCACTCAGAAGTTTGGATGCCTTCCCAGAAATCTCAAGACCGGCGCAGGGCTTAGTTGCTGTGCCTGCAAGACAGCTGCATCTGGATACAACCCTTCATGGGAATGCACAAGACAAACCAAGGAAGGCAGGTTGAACAGATGTAATTAACGGAGGTGGTGCCAGAAAGTGATCGCGTTAACCAGATGCTCCAAAGAAATTTCTCTCAGTAAGGCAGCACAAGGCGCAGGCCGTTTGGAAAGCTACTTGAGCTGCGCCAACAGATCTCASGGACACCCACGATCACACACAGCCTGGAACCAAGCACTCCAAGCTGCCTCCTCTTCTTCTGGGAAGGAATGGCTACAACTCACTGAAGTTTTCCCCCACCATCACCAGCTCTTTGAGCRGCAAGAAAAAAAAGTGGTCAAGAAGCTAAAGGAAATGGACATACAGCAAATAATCTGACTATTAAATGGAATAATTCCAACAAAATTGCAACGAACGTTCTCTAACCCATGGGGAAGGGGCATGGTGTGTCTTTAAAAAACATCAGGAAACAAAGCCCCAAAATTGATCTACTTCTGCAATTTTAATCCATGTAATATTCATASTAATTAGGCACCGACCAAATTAGCTGCTGCTATTCTAACCCATTTTCTTTCTACAGTGAAGAAGCACTGCTTCTTAATAAATCCAGATATTAATTGCAATTAGTGTCAAATTTTCATAGTGCAAAGTGACCTCAACACATAATGACATTTCAAACATGATGAGAAAACTAACCATTTCTATGAGAAGCAATTTCATACCATTAGATAAATCTGAGTCAGAAACAGCACAGACAAGACAGATCCTGCCATAGGTTAAAGGGAYGATGCAGTCTTGTTTCTATCATTTGTATTATTAGGTTTTTTGACTGTTAGATAACYTTACCTATTTCTTGCATCACAGTGAATGGAAACTGCAGGTAAGTGGCAAGCATACATGTCTAATATATTAAAATAACATATTCTTATTATGGTTTAAAACAAAAACATTCCTCCSGAAAGAGAAAGGTGCACAAGCATCAATTCTGAATGCTATTCAAGASAAGAGAATTAGTAACAACTATGAGAGTTTATTATCTGCATGGAGACAATAAAACAAGGGTAAGAAGTRGAAATTGACTGACATGTAGTATTTTAATACTGAATTTATTTTACTTAAAGCTAAACACATGTATTTTAAAAAACAAGTGACAGATGTTGTAGAAATTGCAAATTTTTTCTTAGCATGATGGCTTCTCTGGTTCTATTGGGAAATATGGCCAATTACAGATAATTCTTAATTTCCTTAAAGGTGGTGTGTGGGCAGAAAGGACTTCCCAGAACTGTTTGCAGGATAAGCAGAGAGGACAGGAACACTGTGGGTGTAAAAAGACAGGAAAGAAAAGAGATGCTCTATAAAAACTGTGTGGACAGAAAAGGCAATAGACAGTAGAGGACCTGTTCAACAGCTTGGTATGTAGACAGGGTTGGACAAGGAAGGCAAAAGAAAGGCAGACTGTAAGACCATGAAGAAATTCATGGTAAGAATTTGGTCTGAAATTTCACTAAGAACGTACCACAGGAGAAATGCAAGATGGAATGTAGCAGTGCTGTAAATTGCAAATGTTAAAATTGCAAACATTCCTGCCAGCTGCTGCTGTTATCATGAGAAGTAATCTTGTGTTAGGGTTTATTAATAGCAGCATGCTTTGGAAGAGACAGCCATTTGTACTTACAGAATACTGCACTGTGCAGATTGTCTTAGAGCAAGAAAATCTTGAATGTTTAAATTGAACAATGAGCACATAAACACAGGTTAATCAGGAAAAAAATGGCAGTAAAAATGTACCAAAAATACATTTGTTGCACTTTCTCTGCTGCCCTTCTTCAATTTTCAAAAAGTGAAATGCTGTTGGGAGAGTATCTTTAAAAAGAGACCAGTATGGCATCACCTGCAGGTTCCCAGCCTATCAGCCAAGGAAGAGTTTTCTGTTTCCAGAAGCTAACAACACATCTTGTTTCTATTCACATTTTGTCTTCGGTCTTTTGTCTCTACAAGCAGTAAACTCTCTGTGCAGGAACMATTTTGCATACAGCATATTGGACTAATTAAATTATATACATGATATTACTATAGTATGAATGTTTGCAAATAAAACTATGCTAAAACCCATGTCTCTATACATAAATGGGGGCATCCAAGCCATGAGGAAAGATTCCACATGATATCATCTAAGATAAGAATGCTGCAACTGGTTACCTTCATTGCACACTAGCTACATTATAAACTTAAAAATGCAATTTTAGAAATCCCACATGAAGTTATGTATATTAAGTATCTGGTCTCAAATTTCCTTATTTTTACATGTAACAGATCCTTAAAGTAAGTTTTTTACCTGCCTGCATCTTCTACACACAAGCTGCCTCTTTTTCCCAATTTACAAATTAAATTCTGTCTACTACCTTGCATATACAAAGCCATGTACTGCATACAAACTTAATAAACTATCTGAAATAATGAGCCATCTGAAACAGACAAAAGAGAAAGAAGCATTGAACCAAATACAACTTACTATCTTTGCTACATTMTTGTACTATTTCCTGCCAAAAAAAAAGTTTCCCTAGCTCATAAAGAAGTTAAATACATTAGCATTTACCAAGTCTTATGAGTGCTTTTGATACAACATATAAACCAAGTTGGGTTGAGGAAGTATTGCTAAACATAGATAATTCACAAGGGAAGAACACATATATTTAGAATATATTTAGACTTCTAGTCTCATTTTAACTTCTTATTCTTCTCTCCTTGCTTTATCAATTAGTTTAGGCTCAGCAGAACTTTGGTCGTTCTGCAATATATTAGAATGAGCTACAAAACAAATGAAAAACACCACACATTAAGCTTATTTTTCTACTACTTCCAAGAGTTACAGTAGCAGCAGTTACTAAAAACAGGTTTACAGTATCGTTTTCTTGCACAGCATCACTGTTTTCATATGACATACATAACCAGCACTTYTCTTTCGAAAGCATGTGTATTTACAGTGCATCAAAAATGCAGCACAGTTTGTAATCATCATCTGATTTTTAAAGAAAAATAATTACTTCAYAGACTGCATATTTTTGTATTAAAATCATGTCTGTGTGAGGAGCAAGTAACYAGAGATGTTCTTCTGAAATGAGATCAAACTACATGACCCACAATTCATCTGCAATCATCTCAAGCCTCTTACCAAGAAACCTTGCAATCAAACTGGTTACTCAAARCGTATTTCAAGGAACAGAACAAAAGTAACAGCTTCCTTGAATAAAAATAAAGAAAGGGTAAAGTCATGTCAATTCCAATGCTTTTTTTCTTGCCTTTTCAAAAAAAACGAGTAACATAAAATACTTGAGCAGCATTTAGAAAGACACTGCTGTTGTTCTTATGTGAAACCATATTTTCAAACAATATTATCATGAAACATGGTAAATAAGGTTTCCAGAAAAGAGGCACACTTTTAACAGAAGATGAGTATCAATGAGAAGCGATAGGGAGAAAGCAGAATTACCAGTCCAAAACTAGGTGAAGAAGAGTGAGATACAGTAGACCAGAGCCTCAAAGTTTGAAAGAAAAACACAGACCAGGYAGTGAATCTAGGAATGAGATGGGATTGCTGCCCTGAGGAGTGGAGCTATTCAAACTGGCAAAGTCAACATTCGCTGACAGAAAGGGCTCATCGCATAAGGAATGACAATCAATTGGTCGTGGTAAGTGGCAGAGATTCAAGAGCAAGATGCTAGGACTACAACCCTGCTTATGACTTGTCTGAGTGTCATTCTAGTTCAGTTCAACTTCCACTCAAACTCTGGAGAACACCGGAACAAAAACTGCCAGTTAAAATTAATTTGCCCTCTTTGTGTTYCTGTATTAAGGATAATCTTGACACAGCCGAGCAATACTTTCCTCACAAGGTTTCTTTCCCCATATCTGAAAAAGATATGTTCAGGAAATTAAAGTGCCTTCCTTTGTTGCAGAAGGACAAAAAGGGTTTACTTAGTGATAGAAGTGACTGCAAAAAGAGAAAAGAGAGATTCACAGTTAAAGCAATTAGGTTTCAAAGCATTAAGCATTTAATTACACATTTCATGAGTTCTCCACTAGCATGATCAGTCAGCAGAGGCAGCTGGGTCAGTTTATGGCATCATTGCTGCCTCCCATTGCCTCTTCTGCTGGATTCTATAACCTCCACAGTTTGAGACAACAAAACAGATGGACTTTAAGCAGGTAAAGACCTTTCACAAAGTCAGTCCAGCATGTTTGAACAGTTTTAAGTGCATGACAATAAAGGCTTCTAAAGACATCTAAACAATTGGGCAGAAAGGAGTAAAATCRCCTGGGAAACCTMTCTTCTGACACCTCCTGAAGGGAASTGACTGACTGCAGAATCATCATAACATGCTTTTAACATCTGCACTCCTGCAGTCTGTAGCAGACAGCACTGCTCAYTGCAAGAGGAAATGGAAGCTTTAAATGCATCAAAACCACAAAGAAAAACATGTTAGCAAATGTTAAATATRAATGATTTTCCGATTGCTGCTTTTACCTTGGCTAGAAATAGGTCAAACAATTTAAATAATAGTGTTTCTCAAAAAGTCAGTATGGTGACAGAAGATCCCTGAATATTCTAAAAGAGCAGTCTTTGGGAGTGCTGTGACAAGTGTTGCAGTGATGGCTTGAAAACAAACAAACAAACAAAACAYCCCCCAACTCCCCAGCCAAACAACAACAAAAACTCAAGCAAGTTGTCCAGCTATTTTAGACGCAGTACAGCAGGCTGGACTAGATATGCAGTGTTTAGCTACATATTTTCTTTTTTCCAGGAGATCCAAGGAACAGCTGTTTGAACAGCAGACTGAGTGCYTCCTCCTACAAGTGGCTATCTTAAGCCCAGAGCTTCTCTAACACCCCAGAGAAGAGGAGGGGTAGAGAGAAGCCTTCTTCTCTCTGTATCCAGTTCTACAGAGCCATAAACACTCGCTACATCTGACTGGATCCACAGTTTAAAAGATGGATTTCARCAGGGCTTGGCAGACTTCTTGTGAGCATAGCCTGGGAGACCATGGGACACTTCAAACCATCCCACCTTGAGCTGACGTGAAAGTTGTGCATCTGTACACTTCTTTCCACTTCTGTGAATTCCTTCTCAAGTACAATGCAGAGTAAGTTGGTTTGAAGCAAAATGAAAGAAAGAATTGCAAAAGAAGGGGAAAAGGGGTGTAGAAGATAATTTTTAGACTTTCTCTGTTCCATTTTGAGAAAGTAAGTAACATATTGCTTTTTCTTCATGGCTACCACTTCAAACAGGAAAAATATTTATTTCACTTGTGAGTGGAGATGAAAGGCATGGGAAAAGCAGATTCGAAGTGAAGACACTGCATATATGTAAAAAAGGGGAAAAAAAAAAAGAAGTTCATTATCCAAGACTATTTAYCTTCTAAAGGCATGACCCTCTAGGCAGAATGTTACAGAAGACTTAGCCTTGCTCATTTCTGTAACCATTCAGTATTCCTTTCTTTCCACTCAAACACATCTGCCTTTTCAGTTAACTTCCTTCTGCAAAACTTCTAAAGTATTTGTGTTTCATTCTAAAGATTTTCCAAAACTGAAATACCTAAAGTAATAAAAACAAGAAAAAAAAAMCCCACTATTAATTATGAATTTAACAATGAGAAGTAAAATATCTGTAAGACTGTGTTTATTGTGAATATTTGGAAATCTGGAGCAATGGACACAACTCCCTTATGAAAAATAAACATAAGCACAAGAACAAACTGTTTCCTGTTAAGTATCAACTGATCAGTCCATGATCTGTACTTCTCTGACAAATTTTCTAACAAAAACAAGGGAAATTGAAGTGAAGACTAAACCAGCTTTTAAAGAAAGCTTATTTTGACTGCCACTCAAAGAGATATCTTAACACCAGTGGCAAYAATGAAAGTTCCCTGCCACAAAGCCCAGAACCAAAAATTCTCTTGTAGAAGACACAAGCATTTGGGAGTGATCTGATTTGTGCAGTGACAGATTCCAAAGACTACCTTTATTTTTACATTAAAAAACTGTACACATATACATATGCATACATACATGCACGTTTTCACTTATCTTTTTCTTTATTCTTTCTCTTCATTGTTTTTCTTTGTTCTTTCTCTTCTGTCAACCTCTTCTTACCAAACGGTGAGAAATTCCAAGGGAATTTACTTATTTTTTAAGGGGAAAATAGATTAGTGCTTTTTTTACATTATTCAGAACCAGATCCAAAGTCAGCTGCAAAACAGAGAAGTGTAAAATGGAAGGATATATCATTTCAGAGAAAGCTAAATAGTTTTTTGTCCCTTAAGTAACTTCTTACTGTCATCCATGAAATAAAGTGCTCTACTCAAKGAAGAAATATGATTTATTTCAGAAAAATTCAGGACTACATTTCCCTRAAAGACTGAATGGACTGAATACTTGGCTGCACTGCTGGCGCAAACATTTACATAGATTTGACTGACAATGAAAAGAGTGYTTTGGTTGTTTTAACACAGAAATTAAGGGATAAAGAAACAAGTCCAGAGAAGTGAAGCTGTTCATGTGTAAGTCACATCAGTATTTTAAACACACTATTAGCATACCTCTCAACCAGAGGAAGGAAAAGGAACTGGAGTCTCATTCCAAGTGCTCTACTTTAGTAACAAATGCATAAAACCAATGGATGTTCTTATATACAAACACCACAGGCTGGTGTATAAAGTAATGCTTCAAAAGTTTTATCTTGTGTTTACTTTAAATACAAGTACATCCTACAGAAAGAAGTATTTCACTGATGAACTAAGCTGATGAATTGCCAAAATTTGGTTGGATATATYTTAGGCGTGAAAGATACACATGTAGGAAAACTATTCTCACAAAACWGAACAGTGTGACAGAATCTTTGGTGTTTCTGAGACTACAGGCACTGAAAATGGATACATTTATTACCTGGATTTTTCCAGCTTGGAATACCACAGGGTGCACACTGAAACCCCTGCTTTATAACAATTCAGTGCTACTTTAAACCACTTGAAGTGAAGGAACACTGCAAGTGAACAAGTTACTCTCACGAATYCTCCAGCTCATTAGCACTTCTTAAAAAGATATATTCAATGTGGTAAAACTGTTATACAGCAAAATTCAAGAGGCTATTTCAAGAAAATCTAAGAGAAATTTCAGGGAAAAAAAACCTTGGAAAACTAAAGAGGGAAGAAATCTATTCGCTCAACGCAGCTTTTCAAATAGTTGAGAATTAGAGAATTCAGAAGGAAAAATACTTCTGTTAGTGCTTTAAGAGCATTATAAAGGAAAAAMCACAYARTTAATTAWGAGATCAATTTTTTGCCAGCTGAARGTATTTACCACAGCAAACAAAATCCAGCACTCCACTTTGGAACACACGTGACATACGTGACTATCCTGTAAGTATGTTCAGTGATCAGCTGCAGTCACATCGCAGTGAAGAGCTAAATGATACCCGATACTTGAAGCATATACTAGCTGAAAGGTATTCATTGMTTCTTCATTTTATACTGCAAAATCTGCCCTAGTGCCTTTGAAAGATATGTTAAAGGCTAAAGAGGAACCTGGATAGGTCTTCATTTGATGCTACGGCATCGCATCAGGGTTTTTCTTGACAGTTTTGAAGGAATACAGACGTTTACTGTGCAAGTTCACTACTTTTAGAGCTACGCATTAAAGTTATTCTCAAGTGCTACACAAAGAATGCCAAGTAATACTATTTTTAACTGGATTCAGATTAGTGGTATTGCAGACAAGTGTTTTAACTACTTGAGCAAACTGACAAAATGCATAAGGGCAAGCTGTTAAGTCCTGTGACCATTTATAGTGCACTTCTTGATAGAAGCCCAGTATAACTAATGCAGAGGATGCAGAAGYTATGAACTGTCAGCTCTCATAACGGAAGTATTTTTACTCGCAAGGATCACAGCACACATTTTAAAGATGTTTTGTTATGTCTAATGTACAATTAAGGAGGGGAAGAAATAAGTTCAAACAAGGAGAAGGTCAATACTAAAGTCATGTCAATGCCTGAATGGCCCTATCATACACTCATCCGAAAAAAGTTGGCAGTGATACATTACCAAGTCAATAACCTGGAAGAAAACAGTAGTTCATGTTCTAAAGCACATCGAACTTAGCTCAGAACATAAAGTACTAAGTAATTCAATGCACTTACTGAAAAAGTAGAATTTTTAAAACATAAAATTAAAAATTGCATGCTGGTGAAGAATTTGTGTCAGAACTCCCATTTTGCAAAAAGTACTTTTTTGGTTCTTGTTATGTTTAATAAAGGAATAGATCTAGAAAACAGAAGCACTCTCTCACCTGTTGATATGAAAAATAAGGCTGAGTTTTGCCTCTGCATTATTTTTACAGGCAGATCTTGTATGCAACCTCAGTGCGTTAGCATGGAAGGAACCCAATATGGTAATCGTCGGGAGTTACGAGCAGGCTTTGAGCGCTGCAAGGCATGGGACTAAAGGTGGAGCTCTCACATTTTCCACTATCWGCAGCCATCATACTCAGAATTGCTAGTTTCAGAATACAAGATTCATAGATTGATGATAGCTTAGATGTTAAGACATACATTTACAGCATTTCTATATTTTCTTCTTAGTCCTAATGCTAAAAGAAAAGTAGATGCTGAACAGCTTTCTAAACCCTTCCAGAACTACAACATTAAACTGACTGTTAAAACAGAGTGTAGGACAGGAAAAATAACATAATTTTGGTTGTTTCGGAACAGTGCAAAATCTTGAGAAGACTGTTTTAGATTTTGCTTGGGGTTTTTCTTGGTTTTTAGTTTGGTCTTTTTGTTGGTTTTAGATTTTTTTTTTCTATTTGTGGTAAGTTAAATGTATGATCATATTTCCCGTTACAGAAAATACATACATAAGACATCAGCATTAAAGTTCCAAAAGAATACCATATTACTATAGCCACTAACAGACTTGTGGAGTATATAAACTTACCTTCTCTACTGTACACTTGTATACCGCGCTTTATCCAAGATAAAGGAATTAAAACTATCCAAGCATATTCCAAGTGCTTACTTTCAAGCAAACAGCTCCCAAATCATATAAARAAATTTAAAACACTCAAAATACAGRAACYTATTTTATCACTGTCARTATAATGAAATGTTCCTATTCCATGTTCAGCAAACACATACACATAATATCTAATGTCAGAAAAAAATACTTTTCTGAAATGCACATGATCCAATGTGTTACAAATTTTGCATTGTTGCAGATTGACATTATGTCGCTGGCTTTCAATGTATGCATGTACCTTTTACATATTAGAAACATTCTAACATATTATAAACAACATACTTTGAAGAAAGCAAACCTTCCAGGGTGATCTTGTCAAATACAAATTTTGTCTATGATTTAAATTTAACTAAGTTTGCAAAAAAGTAGTAAGTTGACTTTCACAAAAAGCTAGCGTATTTACAAAAGGTGAGCTAGATTTTAAAATTTGCATCAATAAACAGAAACAGCAGCAAGAAAAAATTTAGATAATGTRTTTTAAGAGACACTTAATTCATATGGTTCCTGAAGCTGTAGCATAAGACCCGTGATAGYTCGTCAGGCTAGGATTGTCTATATATAAACTATATCGCAACCTCCACATAGTAACGTGCTATTTTTATTTTATGTAACAGCAAAAAATGTTATCTCCCTTACTGARTTACAAAAGTATTAAAATCATATTTCAAGAATTCTTACTAAATATGTTTAAATATTAATTAGTTTAACATTTCTAAATTCTCTAATACCCAGCAAGTCACATGTGCCAGTACAATTCAGAACTGTGTTCAATGAATTGTACCCCAAACTATCTTTATCACCTAAAAGACTGTATAAAAGCAAAATGACACATTTATGAGTGCACCGATTTTGTATAGTATTTCTTTTCACCTACACGGTTAACAGMTATAAAAGAATCCTTGGCATGTTCCTTTAAATGAGTAATAGCTAAGACAACATGTACAGATTTTAATTAAATTAAAGTACAAGAATTAATGAAATAAATTACCAAAGAGCTCCTCTATGGCACCCTGAGTGAATAGATAATAACAGACATAAGTGCTTCCTCATGGAATGAATGCACCATGACAAAGCACTGAGCTACAAGCCAAGTGATGAAAATTCAGGTTTTAAAGACTTTTACACTTACCCGCCTACGGCAGAAGGGCAAGCCCTGCGCAATGATGCTGATGCTAAATATCTTCATCACGGTTTGGTGTGGTAGAGGTTCTTTGGCACTTTTAAGATCGACAGGAACCAAGCCATGGCTGATGGCAGTTTTCCCAGGTTTGGACATTTTATCTTCTTACTTTTTCAAGTCTACTAAAACTGCAAGAACATTGCTAAAAACTTTGCTTTACAGTTGCATGATTTTTTTTTTCTTTTTAAGTTTCAGACTGGTGAATCAGCTCCCCACAGCCTGCTGCCTTTGTCTCTCAACCTTCTCCTGCCAAGTGTCCTGACCTGTCTGCTGCTCAGTGAAGTGCAAGCTATCCTAGTATAGACAGGAATTAAACTACCAAGGGGGAGGCAGACTGCTCCTGTCAGTCAAACAGCTGGTGGACCTCCCCTGCAATGTCAGAAGAGCCCTTCTCCAAAAAGGGATCTGAAGATTGAAAAAGAAGAAAATCGTGACTGCCTGGAGTTTTAACAGACACACACATTTATRTCTACACTTTAAAGCAAGAATTTTCTTTTAGTTTCAATTTGTTTTAACAAGTTGATATTACACTTTCAGAAAGGGGAATCCAAGGAGATCACAACCTTCAGAGGGTAACAGTGTTGCTGTAGGATCAACTCTATTACTACCAGAGAGGACTTCTACTGGACTGTCAATAAAATTAAATGAAAAACTGATCTGCACTTTGCTGCTCCTTAACCACAGTCTCTAGAAACACAATATATTGCCCAAAAACTTAAAAAAGAAAATAAAAATGGATTTTAAAACATTTAACAAAAAATAGAGCCTGCTAAAATGAAGATATTGGCACAAAACTTCCTCATTTAATAAAAGTAGATGCATTGCGATTTTTCAGTTCCTTTCTTCTGACCTTCCTTACATATGCACAGGTTCTGCAGTCTGCACCTTTCCTCTCTCGGTGCCCCTGTAGGGGCAGCAACATGCAGGCAGCTTTGGCTCTAAGGATGCAATGGTACAGCAGTCTTCCCTCATCTGGCCATCATGAGTTTGGGTACCAGTTTGCTCAGGCCTATCCATCACACCGATGGAAAGGAGAAGGTCTCTTCCTCCAAGAATACAGCATCTCCTGAAGGATGTGAGGGAGGTCTGCCTGCCCTTGCCAACAAACCTGAGGGCCATTTCTCAGGAAAAACATTCTCACTCCACTGAATAAATCTACAACAGCAATGTCTATTATTCAGACTTCCCATAATTAGTTTATTTCCATTTTGAATAATTTCTTGATCACATAAACTTTCCTACAATGTCTCTATGTTCCGACAATCCCTTTCTGCTGCACACGTTTCCTAAAAATACATTCATATTTTGAAAACCTTTTTGAGCAAAACTAGGTGGTAAGAAACTAAAGCCTGTGAAAATGTCTTATGAAACTGCTGATAAGAGATGCAGAAAACCATCAAAGTCCCTGTTACGAACTGAGTCAGTAYAGTCCAAAACACAGTGAATAAATGACCATTAAGAAATCTTACAAGTCTCTTTATGCACAAACCAGCGAAGATAATTAACTGTATAATTATGTGAGGGCAAAAGAGGGAGTGCAGTAATGCTTTAATGCTTGGAGAACAACAATGTAACTTCACAAAAGACAGCATTAAAATATGACTGTATTAGCATTTCCACTTAGCCCTTTGTTTCCCCTTCAAAAAGCCAAGCTGTAAGCATGTCTCATTTGCATATAGAGGGCCTCCCTGACCAAAYATTTGCATGTGGAAAGCTTTTTATTAAAAAAAAAATAAGAAAAAAAAGATCTCTAACACTTCCTTGAGAGTATACATACATTACAGTAAGCACCTACTTATAACACAATATTTTTCTCGGACAAACAAGACAATCCTTATTTCTTTACAGATGTTACATACAGAAAAGCTGCGACAGAATTCTGGRTAGTGCAGTATTTTCATGCACAGATGGCTGCCTTTTTTTCTTTTCTACCATCCCATTSAGATGTTATTCTAAAGCACATTTAGACATACATTTTCTTCTAAAAGACTCTTTACATTTCCTACTCTATACTTCCTCTGATAAACTCCAAGCAACAGTTTACCATTAGCCTGTACATAATAGCATTATTTTATAATTTMATTCTGAATTATTTCATATTTTATCTAAGTATTAGGCTTTTATTTGACTGGAAGGCTTCAGAAAAAGTGTCCTGGAATCTTGGTTTTATTCAACTAAGAAAATTTCACTAAAGTACTCCAAAGAYGGAAAAGAACAGGTTTTTTTTTCTACTTTGAATAACTAAAGTGAAGAACAGAACCAAAAGCTCAAGCGATCAACTCACATGCCCTATTGATAYATCATTCAGAGAGAAGCAACAGACCAGTTTTCCATTTTTGATTAASGGGTCACCATTTCAATTGTTCCAACAAAGTGTGAAGTTTATCAAAATGTAATATATAATGTAATTACATAAAYGTAATTTTGGATTTTTGTAATATGTAATACAAGATCAGGTACAATATTCTGTACAAAGCAAGCCTTACTTTCTCCCTTAAAAATACTCATTTTGTTTAGTTGCATATGGAATTGTCTGTGTGCACTAAGGGAAACTTCTGAAATAAACCCAGTTTTAAGAGTATTTCACTGTGCAATTGCTGAAAGAATTTGACGGTGTGGCAGATCACCAGCAGTTATTAGTTGATAAAAGAGGCTAGCATCTTACTATTTCATTTTGGGGGGCTTACTCCGCCCTTTTTTTTTTTTCAAAAAATATTAGCTCATAACGTAGGTGCAAAACAGGAACATAACTTGGCCCATTTACAGATTTACCTACAATTGGGGAGTAAACAAGACTGAAGTATTACATTCTCCAAGCACCACTCACCATGCAGGTTCCAAGTCACAGGTTATTGTCACACCTCTGAAAACATAAAACTCAGGATTWTCTGCCCTTCTTTTGTGGTTTGAGATAAAGTCCCAGTAACACAYTGGTTTTTCCTCAGGAACTTCCACACTAATCTAGAGTAATTCCACAGGGACACACTTCTAGCTGGAAAAAAAGTATCATGTTCACATTCACTGAAGTCCCCTTTTTATGTGGATAAAGCCATGACAAAATAAGGCCCTTTTTTGTGAAATTACAAAGCTAAATTTCATACTTTACCATAGCAATAAGAAAAAACTTCGATTTTTACCTGTGTCTATTTYCCCCTACCTTTTTATCATCGTCTCCCAGAAAATAAGACTTGAACTAGCAGATTGTATCTTATTCCAGTTTCACTTCCATGTATCACCACCTTAGTTTTAGTCTTGTATTTGCTACATATTACTGACTGTAGGTACCAATGTCTTAGARTAATATGGTGAAGGCTAACTATCTCAGAAGTGTCAAGAATACATTGCATATAATAGATATCTCTTGGTTCTGTATTTGCACAACATATATATATATGTATGTATGTATGTATATATATATATAATTTAAGTTTTAAATGCTAGGTTTAAACGGCCACTCTGTTGCTTTTATCTTTAGAAGTGTGTATTTTTGTATTACAAGGGGTGAGAACAAGTATAAACTTGGTGAATATGAAATGATGAAAATTTAAGCTTTAATGCTTTGTAATATTTTTCTAACACCCTGTTTCTAAATATAGTTGGGCTGATTTCYAGTGGTGTTCTTTTTAAAGTGTCTGCCTGTTCTTTTAATCAGAAGATCACATTTAAAATGAGATCACATCAAAGTGCCTGAAAAACTAGTATTTTTAAACTCAAGACTGTCATGGACTTTCAGCTGTAAACRTAAGAATCCAGAAGACTCCTGTTTCTTTTTGGCCAGTCCAGTGAAGAGATGTCTGTAAAATGAAAGCATGTATAAAGCAGCAACAATCTTTATATCTTCCAGTCAGAATAATTGAAAGACAGCTTTAATCATGACATTTCAATATGATGAGGGAACAATACAAGACCTAGAGAGACCTAAATGAAATATTTGCAGGTATAGAAAAACTAAAATGCAGACAGCAGAACCCCAGACATGTTCTYCACAGTTAACATCGGTGAACAGCTGCCCTCAAATGGATAAAGCAGAGCACTGCAACWTTTCAAAAGTCACCTTCTCAACTTAATCACAGCAACATAATAACCCTTTAAATATATTTGAAAGTTTCTTTCCTAAGTAACATCTGTAGTAAGCTCTTCATAGCTGTAGCATACAGAATGCACTATAATTTATATTACACATAAACTTCATTATTCATTTGATATTCATGCTGGTCCCTGCCCATGTCTAAAAAGACCAAGAAGCACTTTGTCAGCAAAGCAAGGCAGTCTACCTACACCACACTATTTACTACTTATCCAGCAACTGTCCCAAGTTTATTTATGTGAAGGATTTGTAATGCCAATATGCAAGCACTTTTCAAATGACACATTGGATATTATCCTACTTTGCACAGGCAAATGAATAAGCTGTATAGAAGGCACTGCTGTACAMAAGTTAACTGCACCTGTATTATTGGTACTGGATAGTAAAGAACCCTATTGCTCTAAAATGCCTCTATTGTACCCAAGTTTACCCAATACAAAAATCTGCACATATAAGAAAACATAATGAACCAGATTCCTGAAGAGAATAAGAAGGAAATCAATGGGGAGGATAATTTTGATCTCATGAGATCAAAATATTCTAAAAAGCGTGTACTTAAATAGTACAGAAAAGGGCAAAACTATTAGAAAAACATGCAAACTTATGGCTTTCTCCATAGTCCATGAAAACAACCTAAGTGTAGACCTGTTGTAACACAAGCAACAGAAAGAAGAAAGCCTGGCTCCAGGTTAGATTATCCTGCCAATTCAAATTGCACTTGAACTACACTACAGCTTCTCCAAGGCCCTGTGGTCCCACAGTGTCAGGGGACCTACAGGTCACTCTGAACAGCCCARTCACAGCAAAGGTTTATTTCAGGTTTATGTGTTACCGTGAGTGTTCACTGATAAATGACTTCTATGAGAAAAGAAAGGAACAAATGTTGACTGAACCTGTTTACATGAACACAGCAAAACCAGATTCCACAAAGATTCAATGATGCCTCTACAAGGTGATGGTCACCTTGTAGATTTCCCCCTTCAGCAGTCTTTCCCCTTTCCTACCCACCCTCTAGTCATCCTGACAAYTTGTGTAATCTTAATCTCTCTCTTTGTCTAATTGTGTGAAAATTAGTAAAGAAATGTATAAGCTCTGAAAAGATTAACAGACAAGGACATGTAAACTGCACTTTCTTTTTTTGACAACAAAGCTTAAGAACAGTGAAGAAGAATCCAGATTTTCTTAACTTGGACTAACATAAATGATTATTCCTGGTTATAACTCTGGCTCTGAAATCGTATCAAGGCATGGTCATTAAAACTCACTGTGATGAAAAAGGCTTCTGTCTAATACAAAAGAGCTATCTTACAATTTTTACTGYGAAAGAATAAGAAGAAACTACACCTTTGTGACTGCTGATGGAAGACAGTACAACTTGCGTAGCACTCCTACACTGAAAGAAATTACAAAGGTCAAAAAAATACAGATAAGGATGATGGTGGTAAAGATGCTGTCTGGCAAAACACTTCACACTTCCCAGGATAGCATTCCCCAAAGTCCACTAGTAGAGGCCAGGGAAGATGAAATATCAAGTACATCAGCAAAGGGAAGACCTTCAGAGAAACATACCTACTACATATTTTTCATGCCTATGTGCATGCTCATGTCTGTTTAAGCATCCTGGTATTTAAGTGTGAGTGCACAGGGAAATAAAATGAGACTCAAATTTGACCTAGTGGACTTTAATACTTGTGTTTGGGGAGCCCAGCAGTAAGTCAGACTAGAGAATAGCAAGGGTTCACAGCTCTCAGTTTCTGATTGCAACCACCAATCCAAGTGAGTTTGAATGTCAGTCCGTAACAAAATAAGATCTCTACTAGATCTGATCAATCCTACAGCTGATCTTTATCGCTGAAAGGAAACAAAAAAGTCCATGGAGACCCTARTAGCAAAAAGGAGACTAGCACTTCCCGACTTCTCGCTTTTGCCAGTTTTTTCCWAACTCTTTCCTAAACTGGCAGTAAAATTTGTCAGGCTTGTGAGCTCTGAAATAACTCCAGTAAGGAGGATACCTGAAAATGCTCAACTGTTGTTGCTAAGTAATTTTTCCACAAGATTAGCAACTGTAAACAGCTCACAAAGCAGTCAGATGAATGAAAAAATAATGTTCAGAAGTGGAGAGTAGTCAAGACCTCCATTTTTAAGCAACAACAAGATTTTAGATGACCTCTCTTTGTCCTTTAGCATGTAATCCTTTAGCATGTAATACAGGTCCCAAAAAGATGTCAGTGATGACAGCTTCTCAGGCATCTCACCAAGTGCAGAATTCCATGTCAAAAGAAAGGGACGGGACCTTGCAGGTACATGCAGCTACAGGCACGGGATCTGCCCTCAGTCATGATGGTACTACTGCAATAGAGCACATTTGCATTTGCTCAAGATAGTTTTTTGTAAGGTCTCATGAAGTGTTTATGAAAGCGACATTTTCTAGTAAACTGCATATTGACGAGACTATAATATCAGTACTAATTATGCTATCATAACATTAAAAAAATACTTAACCAGGAGCATCTTAAATAATTCCTACCTTACATAACCATTTGACACCAGAGAGCTCTACTATCTGGCTTTACTCTACAAGTCCCCTAACTTTATTACTGTATTTACTGTACTATGGGGTCTTGTTGTCATAGTCACCTTTTTAAAAAACTATCTTTAAAGCATGTGTCTTCATTTCTCTATTAAATATTTCAAAAAACATTCTAGGTATTCAACAGAAATCCAGCTGCATCATCTTGCATTTTTTAAGTATTCCAGAAATGTCTGCCCAGTTCTCATTGGCTATAACATGACTTGTTGGATAAGCAAGTTTAACTCTTTAGTCTAGTCAGTGTTGCAACAGCTGTTGAAAAGAATTTCTACAGCTGCTCTGCAGGAATTTATTTGCTGACCACTTATTTATGCCGGTTTTGCACCTTTAAATAAAGCTGAGACAAGAATTAAGAACTAYAACAGGTAGAGAAGTCATGCAATATTTAACACTGGATTAAAATGCAAGTCAAATTCCCAGCCGAGGATAAGATGGGAGAAGGGAATGCAGGTGGTTTTTTTAGTAAGGAGGCTGTTTTTTTTTCAGAAAGGAAGATAGGAAACTGAAAAATCAGTTTTCCATACTGAAAAATTAAGYTTTTCTTATCACTGTATCACCCTTACCTGTAAAATGCAACTTTAAATTAGAAATTCTCTGCTTATATGCCTACACACACAAAAATACACAAGACATTACTAAAACACTTAAAACATGTTTATCAGTTTCTGAATAATGTACAAAAAACACTCAAAAATTACCTTAGACCTTTCTTTCTACATATGAGTTGGGAAGAAGAAAAATCACCCAAAAATATTTCTGCAACCCTACACACTTAAATAATTTTTTCTTCCGTAGTGGAATTCTGTCCAGACACCATTTACTCAGCACAAAAAAAAAAAAAATCCTGACAACACAGTAACACTCTTCAAATTAACTACATTGCATTCTTCAACCTTTTATTTTGGCAGTAGGCAAAGTATTACAGTTTGTATGTTTGAAACAAAATTGTTTTCAAGGTCCATTTTGATATGAGATGATTTTCCTTACCAACACTGTAAAATACACATAAATCTAACAAATGCAACAACTGATTGTTACAATGGCATTCATTTGATAGCACCAAATTAAGCTATATAATCCTTTTCAGCTGGTAACAGCATACTGCAAAGGGCTGTGAGGCTATTTATAAAGCTCAAGATATGTGAAGTAAAGAATGCTTAGTGCACAGAAAAAAAGCAGGTAGTATGCAGAGGGCTGGCATTCTTGATTGTATGGTTGTCACCTCGATCTTTATTTTTCCTTTTTTCACCTTTTTTTCCAGAGGAAGGGGCAGCCTTGCCTGTATTTTTATTTAACAAACATTGGCTTTCTCTGATTTGTTCAAATATCACTTATTATTTAAAATCCTTGTATGTATTTAACAGAATTTACACTTTGTATATTGTCAACCAAACCCAGCTTTGAGCTTACAGGCAGTCTGATACTGAGCCCTGCCAACGAAGACATGCAGTGCACCAGCACCAAATTCTGGCTGGCACAGTGTAGGAAGAGTCTGTCTGTCAACASCCTCTGCTCCAAAACAAATACACAGGAATACCTGCACACACAGCGTGCAGCACTATTGCTCTAGGGCACGGAATACTAGTGGTTTACACCAAAGCCAAATCTGTGCAGAAGGATAAGTGCCCCTGGGTACCAACTGAAAGTGTCTTTGCTTTGGATGAAATCCAGCCTTAAAGTCAAGGGACAACATTATTACATTTGGCAAGTGATCCATATTGAATGATTTTTGGACCGATTTCTTCCATTTACCTGTTGCCACTTACACTTTCTTTACTTCATATTTACATAYATATTTTAATTAAGCCAATAATTTTCTGTGTTTTAGAAAATATGACCAAGGAATCAAAACTGAAGAAATTATTATTTTGGCAAAAAGAGTGTTTATTATTTGTTGTCTTTTAAGTAAGTTTTTTCAGTAYTCACTATATTTGGATCAACAATAATCACAGTAACTGCCATCCTTAAGGGACAYTCCATAATTTAAATAAGAACAAAGAGTCTCCGGCCCATTTCGAAACATTGACTGGCTAAGAATGTGATTTGCACTTACAGGAAATGCTGCTAATACTTTACTTTGAAAGTAGTAATGACTTCCAATGATGAATAAGGTGGAATTTATCCCTGCTGGCAATCTGCGGTGGCAATAAGTACATTTTCCACTTCACAGAGGTGCCAGGGATTGAACAAATGTATTAAAATTTTATAAGCATTAACTGAGTAACATGTCATGACACAGCTGAAAAGTATAGCCAGTGTCTTCCAAGACTGAATTACATGGAGTATTTCTAAAATTCACAATTCGTTCCTTTCATATTTTGAAATATATGGTAAGGAAGTAAAGTCAGTAGAAAACATCACCTTTCAGTAAAAACAAGCATGAAAAGAAGCAARGTTTTATGAAAAAATCGTTAGTTTGGACCACCTTGACTTGGGATAGAAATCTCTGCACTTCTTTAGTAATTGCGTCCTTGTCAGATCCTCTCCCTCTTCCCAACTCTTGTTACAAACTAAAGAAACAAAATTTAAAATTAGCCAGGAGAGTAGAAAGGAGAAGTAAAACAGAAGAACAGAAGATATGCCCAACAGCAGTGCTTTCCACTTGTATGTCACTGATTATTATCAACTATTTATGCACAAGAACTCATGACTTTCACCGTTAAAATCTCAATATCAATTAAGTACGTGTAATGTTACATCAAAAGCTGTACCATACAGACCAAGTTTTTTTAACATAAATCACATTTTACCATAATTYGGTGAATTTCCAAACTTGTTTGACCAGGAGAGAATGGTCAGGAGTCTCACAAATTTTGCATGAAGTTTAGATAGCATCTTCATTAACCACACCATTGAAAAAGGGAATGCTTGTGACAAAAATAACCATTTATAGAAACACTGGTTCTAGGTTTTACAGGKTTTTTTGTAATAGGAATTTCACCAATAAACCAAACTGTAAAACATTCACATAAACAAAACRTAACAGCTCATAATTAAGTCTACATAAAAYACACACTATATCATTACTATACATGCACAGTTGCATRACAGATCAGACACCATGTATTAGCAGAGAAGAACAGTCTGTGTGTCAAAAATCATCCTTTGTCGATGGACAATAGATGTTGTCTGTTCAAACATWTGCTCAGACAGCTTGAAAGTTTTGTTTTTAAGCATTCTGCCTGTTCAGAAGCTATGAAACTAGTATAGAAATTGACATTGTGTAGTTTTTCTCCTTATACTCAAGAATTTATAAAGGTATGTAAATTCCCTCACAGTGCACAGCTTGCTGAATAGCCACATGTTCTGCAGACAATGAAAAATCTCCTACAGAAATAAAGGACATACTGTAATTTGTGAAATAGCACTGAGTGAGAAAAACATCACGAAAAAAATGTTAGTCCTGCAGCAGGTGTTAAACATAGTGCTGGTCTTCAAGACCATTTCTATTCCTCCACGCCCCCTAAGCTAATTTTGGATCTTACAATTTTATAAGCATAAACACCAGCAAATGCAAGAAATTTACTGATYATAACTTGTATTTTTTAAACATACACTTCAAATTCATAGCTAAAAGAGTATTTGGGAAAAGAACCATTTGAGAAAGGAGGTGTCAACAAAACAAAAAACTAAMTCACCAGCAAAAGTTTTACTTTCTCCACACTTTGATTCATCACTTGCATTAAGTTTTATAACTAGTAATACCAAGTTCAGTTAAGCTTCAAAAGAGGAGCAGCTTAAAACAGATACTCAGGGCAACAGCATCCACTGATACATGCTCAAGGAAATACTGCTGTATCACTACAGACTGGAAATATTTGGGCTAACGATCACATCAGGCAACAGCATGTGCCACATAGTCAAGAACAACAAAAGGAACAAATGGCATATTTATGTGGGGCAGAGCTCCCAAATGTATTTGTTAGACAAGTCACATACCCCAACTTCAGTATACTTACTAAAGCACATTTGCATGATTTCTACTTCATAATGTCATTGTCATGTAATTGGTGAGTTGAAATAATACTACTGTACATTTCTTTTCATTTTCTCTGAAAAAAAACCCCACATTATTCTCATTTTGATAACAAAGATGYAGAGCAAAAACCACGTGGGCGCTGAACTGACACAGATTTAAAAGTCTACGAAAAAGTGTACRACAACAACACACTGCTTCAGGTAGCTACCCTGAAGGCATCAATTTAATTTATTMTACATTAAGTAAACTGATATAGAAGTTTGGGTAACATACACAAGTACCACCTCAATATTTACCATTAGGGAGCAATGCATAAGCCAAACAACCAAAGGACAATTCAAGTATTTTACCCTGTTTCTGCACCCCCTGCCCAAGGTGGCTGGCAACTTTCTGACTTTAGGAAACTGAACAACCAACCAACACAGCTGCAAAGGAATGACTCATATGTTCAGGAGAACACAGGAGACATGTCTGGTAAGAACCACCAGGAATTGGAAGGTGTATGCTCTGATGAAGGCTTTACTGCAAAGAAAGGGCAATTGTATAATGTCAGATACCTTTACASAGGCACAATCCAAAGCTCTGTACATTTATTTTCCAGTATGGCTAGCTGAGGTAAATCCCTTGACTGGAGTTTAAAGACTGACCTCAATTATTGGCTTAGAAGTAGAAAATTGCTTGTGTCTTACTCAGCTAGTACTTCAGTCTAGTAAGCAATTTCTGTAATGAGAAACTAAATCAGCAATACCTCTTTCACATTAAGGAAAAAAAAAAAAAGGAAAGAAATCAACTTCCTGCAGTGAAGGGAAAAGAGAAAATCAATTAAAATCTACTTATTAAATAGAATTTTGTAGTCCAAACTATGRCCCACACTGTCAGAATCAATGTTTTCTGTTAAACTACCTTTCTTCTTTCCCAGGCACTAAGATTCTTGATTTTACTCTCTTTACTCACAACTTATATATTAGCACTGTCCTTCAGTCATTGCAGTATTTGTAAAAATCATACTGAAAAGGGCTAAGATACCCCACATAAAGGAAAAAACTAGAATTTATTATAAATTCCTTTAATTTGGCTGTGACACTTTAACACAACAGCCAAATTTAATTACTRAGTATTTCAAGAATTTTGCATGAGAAAGCTGAACTAGACAGCCAAGTTCTTAGATAAGCTACAAACTCTATTAGTAATGACCACATTACTACAAGCACAGCCCACATATCAATCAGCAAGCTTCAAGATCCACTTACAGAACAGAGAAAATTACCAGAGCATCAATTATTTCACACACCAGTTTTATCTACACTACAAATGAAGGTGTAAGAACAATTCTACTTAGGAAAGGCAAAAGTACAGCTAAAATTGTACAAGCCTTGAGCAGCAAGTGAAATCATAAATTAACACTGCCAAGAAAAAGCACAGCAAATAAGAAGCACATTTCAAACAAAACACTGGTATTTGTAGTAAAGCATGCTGCAGGTTAGTAAAGTCGGAGAAGTACCTTGCTATCTACAGAGAAACAAAGAATCTGCATTCCTTCCATGGATGCTTTAATATTTAACAAACTACATCTGAATGACAGTTGTGTAACCTTTCCAAACGATCCTGCATGCTTGGAATGATTAGCAGTAAACTGTGGTGTATATAAACAATAAAGAAATCAAAGGTTAAAAATGTTGATTTATATTCATCTCCAAGTATGAATATTTCTAATGTTATTACYGCCCAATACAAAAACAAGGCTATGTATCAGAAAAGTAAAAAGAAAATATATTTTAAAGCAAGACGAATTGTTTGAAAATAATTAAGCTGTCATGGTAATGCAAAAGTAATTATGACTGGCAGTTTTGAATCTCAGAATCATTGGAAGGGACCTCTGCAGATCATCTGCTCCTGTTCTCTGCAAAAGCAGGTTCACCTGGAGCAGGTTGCACAGGATCATGTCCAGGCAAATTTTGACTATTTCCATAGAAAGAGATTCCACAGCCTCTTTGGGCAGCCTGCTCCAGTGCCCTGTCACCTTCAAAGGAAAGAGGTTTTACTCAGATGAAACCCTGGGTGTTTCAGATCGCCCCTATCACTGGGCACCCCTGATAAGAGTCTGGCCCCAGTCTCTGGACACATTTGTATGCCTTGGTAAGGTTCTCTCTTCTTCAGTCATMTGTTCTCCAAGGCTGAAGAGGCTCACCTCTCTCCGCTGTCTCAGACTCTCTCCCTGAGAGACATGCTCCAGTCTCTTCATAATCTTGGTAGCCTTCCACAGGATTCATTCCAGGAGCTCCAYGTCTCTCCTCRTGCTGAGGAGCCCAGAACYGAACACAGCACTCCAGATGTGTCCTCACCTCCCCTGCCTGCTGGCAATGCTCTCTGAGACACCATTGGCTCTCCTGGCCACAAGGGCACTGCTGGTTCATGGACCCCAGATCCTTCTCTACAGAGCTATTTCCCAGCAAGTCAGCCCCCAGCCTGCACTGGTGCCTGGGCTTGTTCTTCCCCAGCTGCAGGACTCTGGACTTGCTTTTGCTGAACTTTGTTAGATTCCTCTCCATCCAAGTGTCCAGCCTGTCCAGGTCCTTCTGAGTGGCAGCACAGCCTGCCGTGTATCAGCCCAACCTCCTAGCTCTGTACTGCCAGCAAACTTGCTGAGGRTGCACTCTCTCCCTTCATCCAGGTCACTGATAAGATGAAAAAGACTAAATAAATGTAAGGACCATTTATTGTTTATCCTACATAACTTACTTAATTCATTGCACTTTAGTGCTGTAGTTCAGAATAACCAAGGGAGAAAAAAAATTGCCAGTTCCTAAGCTTTTAAAGAGAGTGATGTCAAAGATGTTTCAATTAGGAGAATCATAGGAAGAAGCAAGAGAAAAAAATTAAAATTGTCAATGCTTTTTTGTTGCCTTTTTTCAACCATCAGAGCAATTTTTATGTACAGCCTTTCTGAMAGAGCTTTAGGCAAATTATTACTTAATGAAAAACCCTTTAAAGCATTAACTGAAAGGCATGAAGAATCAACATGCCTTGCATGTGATCCTTGCAAAGAGACAGGTAAAAAAAMCCCCTCTTTTCGTAGTATGATGTTTTTTCTCTTTCTCTTGTGTACTCAGAGAAGAGAACTGTACATTGCATTCTCACCACACAAGCCATCTGAAAATAAGTTTAGTACTTTTAATATGTTCTTTTAAAGGACATATTYCTACACCATTTCCTATACTGGAAATACATTTCTTGACAAATAAAAAATACTGAGYCCTTTTCTTCCAGCTGCATTTATTCCCTACACTTAAAAAAAAACATGCTTCAGGCTTTTAGCTGCAGGAGCAAGGAAAACCTTTGCAAAGGAACAGTGCACAAGTCTGCAGCAAAGTAGCAGCCCCCTCTGCTGCTCATAGAAGGAGAGAATATTAACACACACTTAACAAACCACCCTCCATCTACACACGCTGCAACTTTTGCCAAATTGCATGTGCTGCCTTGTACACAAAAAAACTGCCCCCAAGTATCAGCATTTCTGYAATCATCTTTGATTCCTTCTAACCCCCCCTAGCATGCTTTTACTCTATCAATAATTCTGACAATAACTGCAGACTTTTACACAGGAGTCCTTTTCACGTCACATATGCACAAAGTGCCAGTGCAATCTCAGGTTTCCTCAGTTTAAAAAATTAATACTACCATTCTATATAAAGCCAAAACCCCCTGAAAAAGAAGCCATTCTTATTTCTGTGTCTCTACATACAAGCTTACCTCAAGGACCTTGCAGCAAAAATTCTGTCCCAGTCTGCACTATTTAGGAGCTGAAAGCTCTGTATGTGAGCAGGGCTTTCAGCATTTCAGAACTGAAGAAATGGGTATTTAAGCTCCAAGGGACAGCTTTTCCTGTGGTACATCCTCTTCCAGCTCCACCAAAGTCAATCCAGCTTATCCCTCAAACAGCACCATTACTGACACACATGTTCTCTTGTGACTTACAGCCAAATGGATAGCATGGTGGCCAAATGGTATTTAGTATGGTAGAGGATGCTGCATTCAAAGTACACTGGTTTTACCTGAAATTTAATCTGCTTCTCAGYCTTTACCACTGTTGTATGTAAGATACATTATGGACTATTAAATGTTAATGCACACATTAAAAAAATCATCTTATTACCTTCAGTAATGAAGCAAATGCTAAAATATGACAACTGCTGAAAGGGTATCAAAGTGGGTTTTGTGGCTTAGATTCAACTATRCAAGAATTTTCTCATCTTCATTTCATGTAATTTGTTTTCTGTATCCTTGGAATCTCAGGTAAAAAGCAAAACAATCACAACCCACAATCCTGCAACAAGCAAACCCACATCTGAAGAGGACACTAATTAGTGAAATTATTGAAGGCTTCTGCATGCAAGAATGCCTGACCTCTTATGAGAAGTCACCATCACAATCCAAACAGTTTACACAGAAATAACATTTCACATTCATATTACYTAATTTGCTAAGTTTTATGACAGCCTCAACAGAAGAAAAGGAAATAAATGTTTAAGTAAGAGAGAGTTGTTGCAAAGACTCTTGCTGAACAGTGCCCGTTGTCCAGGATAAAACATCGCACATTAAATGGGCTCAAACACTTCCTCAGAAATCCCTCCAGACAAGCGGAGCAGAACAAAAATGTTCCCTGAAACCTCARACAAGAAAAATGGCTACGCACCAGGTAACAATATTCCTGCTCCACGCTCACTTGGATTTTAAAATTCAGGTCCTTATATGATACACTGCACTCCTGTTAGTCTGATATCAAGTAGCTATTTTGCCTAACCATAGAAATCTGTGACAATATTTTCTGGAAATAATGCAGACATCGCTTTTCATGAACTCATGTGTTTAATTCTTAAATTTTTTTAAGAAGTGATTATTTCCTAACTGAGGTGGCTTTAACATTAGAGAAATTTAACATTAAAAATACTATGTCATGTTGAATTTTAAATCAAGAAAAACTAATTTAACAAAGTTAAAGTCATAGGAGCTTGCATGCAAATGGTCATGACTTTTTCCCCACAAAATACACCAAATCCAAACCAGAGACTAATGAACCTGTAAATTATTATAACTGTTTGGAAAGAGTTTCTAAGATAATCAAGAAGCCARTGCTTCTTTAAATATGAAAAGCTTGCAGCAGTTCAAGAAAAACAACTCATCTTAATGGGAACCAAAACCGTCAATTAAAAACAAAATATTTAAGTATATTGAATTAATTAGTATTTATAAACTATGAAACTGTGAGTTACGGGAACAGTTATGCAAACAAAGACAAAAATCTGGAACAAGTTTAAGATTATATGTATTATGTTCAAAAAYATTTTTAAGAATTATAACAATCACAATAGTTCAGAAATACCAAATAAACCTAACCATTTACAGGAAAAAACCCTTAGCAAAGTAAACAGAGTACAACTTGGATAACCCTGGGCTGAAACACAGATGTCAGTACAAGAGAAAATAATGCACTGGTTGACATAAAATAGGATTCACAGCATTGATGACATTTTCTTCCACAAAATCATGCCAGGTATCACCTCTGCAATATACACCARTTTTGATAAACACAAAATATTGCTGGCATAATATACCTGCTAGTACYACAATTTCAAGAATATGAGCACAGGTAGACAAACAATTCAAGTCTCAAGTAAGCAAGAATGATAATTTACCTGAGCTATTTCCTAGTGACAGCTTTTACAAATAATACATTCTTGCCCTTACATTGCAACGGAGTCCCACACATACAGAGGGATAA
The DNA here is from genome assembly GCF_030028575.1 of Malurus melanocephalus. Classification (NCBI taxonomy): domain Eukaryota; kingdom Metazoa; phylum Chordata; class Aves; order Passeriformes; family Maluridae; genus Malurus; species Malurus melanocephalus. Next base: position 4,843,184 of record NW_026623241.1, on the reverse strand, counting down.
AAGAATTTAAGTGAAGTTGCTATGAAACACGGGATGTAAGTGTATTTGTTTGCTTATGTTGTGGTTAATTGTTATTCAACAGAACTCAATACAAAGTCTTATTTAGCCCTCATGTGCTATTTAGTATTTTTAAAACAAGTATGACAAAATTTGATACAACATCGGTCAACTGGAGTAAAAATTAACAAAAGTAAAGGATATGACTGAGGTATGAGAAAACTCTGGTCGCTTTAATACAACCGAGCATCAGTTCTATAGGTAAAAATGAAAAAGGCCAACCTTACTTCAGAAAGCTCTCTGAAAAAGGYGTGCATCATATTAGACATCAGTCAAACATGAAATCCCAATGGCCTGGAATTACTTGATATATCAGTAAGTAAATACATTGCATAAAAAAATTTTAACTGTCCTTGACACAGTTGCTACTGTATTTTAATCGCAGTTCTGATATCACAGAATATGATTTAGTTGGAAAAGATCTCTAAGATCATCAAGTCCAACCATTAATCTAACACTATCAAGTCAAACATTTAACCATGTCCTTAACTGCTACATCCACACGTCTTACAAATACCTCCAAAGAYGGTAGGTAACTCAAYCATCTCCCTGGGAAGCCTGTTCCAGCCTTTGACAACCCTTTCCCTGAAGGAATGTATCCAAATATCTAAACTAAACCTCACCTGGTGCAACTTCAGGCCAATCCCTCTTGTCCTCTCATTAGTTATCTGGGATAAGAGGCTGACCCTCACATGGCTACAGTGTCCTCTCAGAACTCCTTAGCCTCCTTGTCTCTGGGCCAAATACCCTCAGCTCCCTCAGCTGCTCCTCACAGGACTTGTGCTCCAGACCCTTCACAATCCTCTTGCCCTTCTMTGGACATGCTCCAGTCCCTCAGTGTCTTTCTTGAAGTGAGGGGCCCAGAACTGAATGCAGGATTTGAGCTGCAGCCTCACCAGTGCCAAGTACAGGGGACAATCACTGCCCTGGTCCTGCTGGCCACGCTGTTTTTGATYCAACCAGGATGCCATCAGCCTTCTTGGCCACCTGGGCACAGCTGGCTCATGTTCAGCTGCTCTCCACCAGCACTTCCAGGTTCTTCTCTGCTGGGCAGCTTTCCAGCCACTCTGCCCAAGCCTGTAGCACTGTATGTGGTTGATGTGAGCCAAAAGCAGGATCCGGCACTTGGCCTTGTTGAAACTCAAACAATTTGCCTTGGCCCATCAATCCAGCCTGTACAGATCCCTCTGTAGTGTCTTCCTACACTCCAGCAGATCAACACTCCCAACCAACTTGATTGCAAAGTCACCTGCAAACTGACTTGATGCCCTCATCCAGACTGATGATCAGGATACAAAGATATCTGCAATTCAGGAGAGATATCTTCCCACTTCAGGGTGCTCAGGGAAGTATCATAACAAGAATGAAAACCAGAAAAATACACCCAAATGGGCACATTATCCTTATTGTTTACATTTAAGTGATCTTTCAGGGAAGAACTTGATTGCTTAACATAGGTGGAGAAAAAAACGTACTTGTTTAAGTGCAAGTACAGACAACTCTTCAGTACATTAATATAAAACAAAATTGTAATGATCAAAAAAGGTCAGACAACAGGAAGAAAGCAGAGCAGACTAAAGGTGMTGAAGTTTAAACACTGATGATAACTAACAAACTATTAAACGAGGCTTGAGAGAGATTTGCCTTGCTGCACAGTTTCCTGTTTKCAAACAGTGACTTTTTCTAAAAATAAGCTTTAGCTTGCACAGAAGTCAATGCAGAGCAGCCAGATGTTTTATGCAGGAAATCAGAAAAGGTAACCACAAGGATCCTTCTGGATTCCTGCGTGGTGTTGGTGAATGCAATGAAGTCTCTCCTGAACCACTGGCCTTCTCATTTCAATTGCCCATGCTCTTAAATCATAACCTTTTCACAACACTATGGCAGCAACTGTATCAGTTATTTGCACAGAGCAGTAGTATGAGGCAAATATTTTTATGTATTTCATATATGTATTATATAAACATTACATGAGCATCCATAAAAATTATTTTAATACAAATATTATAGGGTTTATGCCTCTGATGGAGTTTATGGTAGAACACAGTGCGAGYTTGCTGCTACCAAGGTGACTCAAGCAGGGTACTCTGTGGTGTTATGTGGGAAATATGACATTTCCTTCCTTAGTCACACAGGATTCTGCAGGTCAACAAGCAAAAAAAAAAAAGTCAAATTAGAGAGAGAGACTTTATTCAATTGTTTATGAGGAAAGGAACAAAAGTAGAATAAAGAACAGAGATATTAAAATCTAATATTAGGTACACAACACCTACAATAGTAGCAGTTGCTATTTTGTTCAGTCTCACTATAATCTCCTGGTATTTGATAGTGATGAAAGCGTGCTGTCCATATGCACAAGCAGACCAAACTGTGTCACACCAGGAGTTTCCTCACAGGACTTGTGAGGAGCCAGGTTTACATCTGACACACAGACATGAAGCAGGGCATTCAGCCACCTCCGCCTGTGATGGTGGCACAAAGCAAGTTTCACAGAGTACAGCACACAGCAAGGTAATTCAGCCAGCRTCAGGAGAACTGTACTCAACTACAAATGCTTAAAAACATACCTGAAAAGCTAAATATAAGTCCACCAGGTTCAGGTCTCCTACGATGAGTCTATCTTCACCAGGTAGAAGCAGAAATCACTTGTAAATACAGCTGATGAGTCTACTAACACTCCCCTCGCTTCTCAAAGGCAGCATATTAATTAGTCATACTTAATTTTACTTCAGTAATTCATTCATGCTCCACAGATGATTTCCACAATATTTTGTAACACAGAATGTGCTCCTGTGGTTAAATGTTGGTTTATTATGGAATTGGTAATTAATGTTGCATGTTGTCAGTTCTAATGCGTAACAATTAATTGTGCAGAGTAGTGCCAGCTCAAGCAGCTTTCTAACCTGTGCTGGTACTTCARGTACACAGTTGAAACCTCCTAAAACAGTTGCACCATGAAAACCTTCCCAAATATGGTTTTCTACCTGGCTCCCCAACAATTTTTGCAGAAGCACAGCCTGGGGACACAGCACAGATGAAAATGGCAGCCCTGCATGGAATATGCAGAGTAACTATCAGACCACACAGAAATTTTGCATCTGTACAAAGATCTTTCAGACAGCTTCCTTCAGGCTAAACTGGCTTGTTTCAGTTCATGTCAAATACACCTCAAAAAAAGAAGGAAAAAACCTACATTCATTATTGAAGTTAATAAAAAAAGCTTCAGAACTGGCCACCACTGAAAATTATGCTCTGTCCTGTCTGTACATGAGTGTAGTTACTTACAAAGTACTTCAAATAGCTTCCAATTCAGAGACTTAAAAACATATTTTTGAGGATAAGAACTCCCTACATTAAATATTGTCCACACTGGATGCAAGTTGTCATATGATATCAGCAAGTCATAGTAAATCCAGGAAAACCAACACATTGAAATAAAACCAAGACTTTCAGCTGTAAAGTCTGATTCAATTATATGAAATGTGACAGTTCTTCACTGTAAATTAGAAAGCATGTACTTCAGCACCTTGAAGAGCAGAATTATAAATATAAAATTATATAAAAAACTCATGTGAAAACATTAGAACTTTTCAAAAATGAAAGGTATTAGCTGAGAGACTCTAAACATGAAAGTGAATTGCATACTACTGCTATTAACAAAAATATCGCTGCAGATTCCAGAATCAGAAGTTCACCCTATTTACCTGTTCAGGTACATTTTCAAGACTGATTATCCACTCAAACTGTTAACTTATGTTACCTGACTTTTTTTGTGCTTGTGTTTTGTTTTACATCAGGTTTTAATTATTTTTTTAGTGCAAGTATTTTAAAGTAATATTGAAAAGTCTGAGGAGGTTTTGTTTAACAATTAATGATTCGGAAAATGGAATTAGTACATAGTCTTAGGACCAACATTCTTCCAGCAGAACACTGGCCTGTTCCTCTTTCTTACAAAACAGTATCCCAGCTCTCATTATTTAGCTGCTGCCAAGAGTTAACAGAATTCCGCCTCTCCAAAGAATTTGGAAAATACAGAGAACTACTAATGTACACTGCACCCAATAACCCAATAACTTTTTTAAACTGTTAGGTGATATAAGCAGAAATAAAGATGAAGATTAATTTCCAGCTTCTTATTACAAATATGAAGCAACAACCAGCACACAGACTCAAGGTCCTCACAAGCAGGATGCTGTAAGACATTATGTAACAACTTTCCAACTGAATGACTGGCTATTATGGTTTTTTTAACCTCTGTCAAAGAACTCACCAGGCCAGCAGAAAGAACTTCATGTTTCTATAATATTCCACCCTACCTTTTCACTATAATGTTTTCACCTAAATGAACCAGATCTTGTGTGAGAACACAACACATGTAGGATTACTTACCTTCCTTCTTGCCCACTTGGAGAAGGAAAATATCATAAATAATTCCAGGAGGGTCTTACGTAAAAATATTTATAAAAAACATCTTGGTATTCTGAACATAGTCATCAGAACGCTATTCCTTAATATATATAGGTGTATTTGCTCACATGAAATGCATGCAAATATTTTGATTATAAACCGCTAAAAGAGCATCATTTTTTGGACTGCATAAATCCTTTACCAAAAGCTCTTAAAGAAATAAAATCTTGGCTTCATTGTAAAATTTTAGTTTATGCTAAATRTGCAATTTTTCTCAAAAATCTGAAGGAGGACTAAGAGTACAAAAAATGTAGCTTCTTACCTTTGTCTTCATGTAGAATGGCGAAGACTGGTGAATGGGCAAGTCCATGAGGCTATTGGAATTTGTGACACTATTACTGTTAGCATGTTCATCTTCTCTACTGCTGTCATCAGACTGATCAAAATCATCACTGTCCTGGTCCATTTCCTCCTCTTCTTCCACCTCCTCCTCTTGATCACCAGCATGTTCATCATCTTCCTCTTGGTTACAAGTGGATTCTTCATCCGCTGTAGTAAGTCTATTATTATTTTCTTCTAACTGCTCCTGCTGAGACTCATGCCTGTCATCAAATTCAGGTTCTTCTCCTCCTATCTCCCCATTCCTCCCAATGTGCTGCTCCTCTTGTTGTCGTCTTTGCTGCTGCTCCTCCTCTTCTACGACTCGATTCATCTGCTCCTCATCTACTTGGCTTGAGGAAGCATTACCTCGAAGAGATCCACCAGTTCGTCGCCTCTTGCTGCCCACAGAGAGCAGTTCCTGATTCATTTCCAAAAGCCAGCTTGCTACTTCTTGGACCTTGGCTAGGCTATCTGAAGATGCAAATGCTTTCACATTCTAAGGAGATAAAGAAAAAGAGGAAAATTACAAAAGTTACAGGGATTTTTTTTTTAGATAAAACAGTAAAAACCTGTTTCATTGTATTATTCCYGGCAACCAAAAAAATCCAGGAAACAAGGAATAATTTCTGGCACACAACTAGAAAAACTCAAACTGCAGGCAATATTCTATCAAGAGAATTACTTGTTCTGTCAAACAGTCTGATCATGGTCTCTATAAGCACCAGATTCAGCAGAATTCAGAACTAGCTGCCCTCCTACAGAATCCACAAGAACCATTAACATTCATGTTAATAGAAGACATAAGTATGCAATTATTACTTGCTAAAAATTGGACATATCATTTCAAATGGCATTTATTTTCCTTCTCATGTGATTACAGACTGTGAGTATTATTCACAAACTGCTTTTGATCTTGTGTATTAAGAGCYGGCATATTTTCAGATATAACTGAAAGTTTAGTTTCTTGGTATTCCACTCTCTTTTTAGACTAATAAAGAAGAGAACACCCATTAAAGAATACAGCTKTACCACTGCCAAGTCTTAAGTTGGCCAGACAGATGCCCAGTGGTCAAAAGCAGACATCACTAGGCAGCCCTTGTGGCCCAGAAACAGCACATACCTCACTTGGGAAAAAAAAACATCACTGGAAGCAGTGAAGTTTTCCAAAGTTTAAGAAACCATAATAATTGTTAAATGAGTTTCTAAGAAGTGAAAAAAGGCCAAAATAAGGTGCATATTAATAGAAATTGAAAAATACAAAYGCAATTTCCAAATTATCGATGCAGCATCAGCTACCCATGTGCATCCAAGCAATATGTAAGAACAGAGGCCTATAACACAGACCAGTTCATTWTTAAATTTGGTATCAGATTTCCAGCTGTACAGCCTTGAGGCTGGCACATCCAGACTCTGGTTTCTCTAGATTCATGCAATGCATTGGGTAGGTGAAGTCAGACATAAACTCAACAAGTAGTCAGACTCACAGGCTATGAAAACAATACATGAAAATGCATGTGCAGAGAGAAATTAGCTTTGTCATTGTGTACAGATCYACCGTCCTCAGGGGACCACAGCCCACACTCAGCAGGCCACACTGTAAGAGATTCAGAAACCACAACATCACAAATACTGAAAGGGAGTGCAACTTCTGAATCTTCTTGGAGTAGGAGCAGTGAAGGGTATGTTTCCATAGGAACTTCAGCACAGGATGACACTCTGAACCTCTCCCACCACTACCACCACCCCCTTCCTTTTTCTTAAGTCATGAATTTTTTTTTTTTTCAAAACAAAAAACCTAGAGCCTTGGATGATGGACATGTGGAACAGATAGACCCCAACCTCGCTCCATGACTTTTGTAAAAACACTGACTAACATTGACTAACATTGATTACCAGGGATCAAAGCACCAGAAACCATAGCTCTGCTGTAATTCTCATGTACCATAAAAGCCACAGAAACATATGTACAGATGTCTTTTAACTTTTTCTCTGAGGAGGATTCATAGCTGGGATTCTGTACTTCTCTGCACCCTTCTTCCTCAGGGAAACTCTCTTTACATCCAAAAGACAGGGTTCTCAAGTTTACACATATCTATCCAGGTGCCCCAAGTAAAATCTTATAAGATCAATCACTGAAATATGTGTTCAGAAAAAGTATCCATTAAGTTCCAATCAATGAACAAGAAGCTAACACTAAAAGATGATTAAGTTCCACACATTGAATGGAAGGAAGCAGATGCTGTGCTGATTCTTGCTTTTTCCATGGGAAAAAGACTTAGGACACTTGGGTACACATGACCCAAACCAGAAGCTAATGTCTCTGTTTTTATATTCAAGTGGTATCCAAAGCAAATGTGTTTACTTTTCTATGGGCAGTAAGTAGCACTTGAGAAAGATGCCATGAAGACTGTGCTCTAAGAGAAATGTTTTCACTTAACATTTTTCCCCAATAGCTCAAAAACCTTAACATATGGAAGTGATGTTTAATAACAACATTTCATTAAAAAAAGTCAAATTTGGTTGTATATATAATCTGATGTTAATACAACCCCTTCATCAGGCTTGCTACATAGTCTGGGCACTATTAACAAGACAATACTACGTCTTTACTTTCTCAATTTGGAAATTTGAAGCACTAAATACTGTAAAAATCACCAACTAAAAAAAAAAAAAAAAAAAAAAAAAAAGCTGAACAAGAGATTCATGTCTTTGCAAACCAGAAATTCTAGGTTCCACCACAAATGTTTCTCTAAGTAGCCATGAGTGAAGCTTAAAAGTTTAATTGCATTTTTCTGTATCTGAAGCATTATACATGCAATTACTGGTTTAGTAGGTATTTAATAAAACTGCAAATGCYGCATTTGTTTCAATTATTGAATACATACTTTCAATTTGTATCTGTAAGCAACCAACATAAAAGGTCAGCTTTGAAACACTTAAGTAATCAAATGCAAGAATCRGCTAAATGTTTAAGTGACAAAAATTTCACTGTTACTGTTACTAAACCCAAATGAAATTCCAGCCAATTAAAAATATACATTAGTACTACTACATATTTTTAATTATTYCTACATTTTTGAATGACCATCAGTTAGTTAAAATAACTTGTCATTAGTGGTTTCCATTTTACTCTGCATTTGCATGAACAAACTTAATTTGTTTTTTCAAGAAGCCTGTAAAATACATTATCAAAATTTAATTACAAGCAGTGCTACATCAGAAATCATCAGTATGCAGAGAGGTGATGCATTTGCTAAAGAACAGATGGATGTACATTATCTGAGAGATTTGAAACATTAAAGCTGCCTTCTGTCACGTAAGTGCTTTCAGAATTAACTACTGTCAGCTAATACACTAGATATAATCATTTCCATATATAAGGTAGATAAGGAATAAGAAAGGATTATTATTTTGCAGGAAGAAGYGTATTCACAAGTCACCTTCCAGAGAACTGAAATGATGTGTTTTCAGCTAGTACAATATCTCTCCCATTTATACACTGAGAGACCAAAATTACTCAAATAAACCAAAAAAATCAGAAGAACCACTGAGGAAAGCTGTTGTTTTTCCTACCTGCCTCAGACCACCAAGAACTTTTTTCAGACACCAAATCATTGCAGTGCAGGGCTGGACTTCTCATAAACATGCAAAACTCATTAAGCTTGGTCAATGAATCTAACTGGTCAATTCCCAGTAAGTTTCTTAACACTTGCAGACAGTTGTATGAGAAAACAAAATGCAAGAAACCCCTAAGGAAAATGGAAGTCTCCAGACTGATCCTACAGTAAACTCAGAGTTGATGAAGGCATCCACACCTCCATTGAAGACTGCATGCAATTGCCACCTCYGCTGAATATGAAATGCTGTTTAAGCATAATTCTTCAGCTTTATCCATTACATTTTCACAGAAGATAGACTATAAACATAAACAACAGTTGCCCAAAACAAGAAATGCCAAGCAATTACAGGGAATTGCCAAGAAAATTACAGGGAAAACTCCTCAGGGTTATCTGCCCAACAGGTTGCATTCTGTATTGAGAGGACGACCACTTCACTTCCTGCTTTACTGCTGAAACATATCTCTATCCTGCTAATACAGATACAAAAGCCACTAAATATTTTTAGCCTGTAAAACCACATAACAGTGAAAAAATAAGGAAATTTCCATCAGTACTGCTTGTTTTCATTATTCCTTTTTTATCACTTAAAACTGTAAAAAAGGAAGTGACATGGGTGTAGAGAGGTAAGGGTTGGGGCGTGGTGGGTTTGCTTTTTAATAAAATAYAACAGATTGTGGAAAGGTTTTAAAGAATTAACTTGGAAATTAATGCATTAGACTGAMTTGGACATGCTAACCTAAGTCATACTGATCATGACAGCATTTAGTAAAAGGACAGTATAGTTACGGACACAACATGGTTTATGGGCAGTGGATGCTCCAAATCTTTTGAGATTATAGATTTAGTGGACAAAGACAATTGGACTAACACAAACTCTTCTGTGGATATTTGATTAAATCCTAATACAGTAATATATCTGAGTTGTTTATTGTGTTACTTAACTGTGCAATGCTGAATTGAGGTAAATAGAGAACAAAAAAGGAAGATCTAAGATCTAAGGAAGCTAAGGATCCCCTAAGATTTCATTTCAACATCCCGATCTACCTTCTGAAAAGCGTAAGACCCTTACAAGCACACAGTGCCCAAGAACAACACTGGTATGTTGGTCCTCATAATCAAGCAGMACAGTGCTGTAGGGGCACATGTGCAAAGCTGAGACACAGCACCCACAAAGAGTGGAAATTACTTATTCCCAGAGCTGCTTGGAGCCCCCAGRCCTAGAAAGACCCTCAAAGCTAGAGCACACCTTCTGCTTTACTTTCACCCAGAGGGTGCTCGGGTGTGCTTCAGCTCATTCCGCTGGGAAGAAGGTGTGGACAATCAGAAATTAGACTTCAAAAGGTGCCCTTGATCCAAACCCAAACTACCACACCAAGTGCAAATATACCTAACAAGCCAGACCACCTAAGGCCTGCTAAGCCCGTTTGAAAAAAATGTACATACAAAGGAATTTACATGCAGCATCAAGAAGGTATAAATAAATGAGTTAACACTGAGACTGTGAACCATGTTTTACCAAAGAAAATTTAGTATGGCTATGATAACTAACTTTGCAAAACACTGTGAGCAAGACATGTACATGATGTCTTAAAGAAAACAGTTAATATATTGGTCTGATTACTGGCTACTCAGTTTGCATATGAGAAAGATTTTAAYAGCWAAKAACAAACCAAAGCAGCCAACTGAAAKGAGAAAAAKCAAATGAAGAATCCACCACCTTCTTCCATAGGTTATGGTAGTGGATAATTATTCTCTTGAAAGGACTTGAACAAGTCAAGAATCTTCACATAAAGCCACAAATTTAACGGAAGTTACGAGCTTTAAATGAAAGCTACAGAAGAATAATTTTGCTATGCTATACAGGACAGCAAACATGATCATAGCAATGGAGTTACAAACTAGTGTTGAATACATTGCACARATGAAGAAAATAAAACACCTTCTGTATTTTATCGGCACATGTTGATTAGAACAAGACTGAAATACAGCTTTAAAAACTTTCAATAGCTTTCCTTCAAAATAAAATACATCATTAACAAAGTATTTCATTCTACAAGCACACATGCCTTCTTAGAATGATAAACTACTTCTCCTAGACTTATACACCCCTCAAATATCTCAGTCAACTTAATTATTCACAGCTCCAAGCTCCAGAACAAAATAGCAGCAAAAAAGATTCTCCACTCCTGTTTAACTAGTCCAGCTGTATTTATACTCTTCTTTTGCAGCCAGTTTTAATTACCTCCCTCCCTACCGAAATCCAGGCCCAACATCCCATCTACCTGCTGAAGCTTYTCATCAAGTCCTGGTGCCCTGAGCTCTCCTCCCAAATGTTTCTGAACAAGGACACTTCCAGGCTTCCCACCACACATGGCCTACTGTAAATTGTCTCTGCCTCCTGTTCACCTGCTTCCATTTAACCCCATAATCCCATTTCAACAGACTTTACCCTTCTCTACTATTTCACCATCCAACTTATATTTTTTATCTGGGACTGCTTCTGAGCATGGCTCCCTCTCTAATCCCAGGCCCCAATCTCCCAATCCCCTTTAGCCTCCAGTGCCACTTTACAGTCTCAGACATTTTGCTTCATTCCAATCCATTCCCCACGGAAAACAAAGGGATTCAAGAAACACAGTATCTTATAATACAAGGGCAGTGACAGCATGACAGAGCAATGTCCTTTGATACTGGTTATGGGAACAAATACACAAAAACCATTAAAAAGAAAACTTTGMTTTAACTCTGGGCACAAAAGACCTATCACATAATCCTACCCTCTTCTGGCACAAACACATAAAGTATTTAACAGGATAAAATATTAAATAGCACACAAAGCCCACTAGAGAATGAGAATATAAAAAGCAGTTTAGAAAATGAGTAAATGCTACAAGAATTTACATATATTTAGGAGTATTTAGGCTAAGTGGCTTGATAAGGAAATATCAGAGGTAGAAGAGAAATGAATAGACCTTTCATGAGCAAGAGTTTAGAAGAAATAGTGTGAGCTACAAGTGGTCACATTCTTTAGATTACAATAAAGTATGCATGATCCTACAGCCACCTACAAGGTTCAGGCACACACAAACACAGAACCTGGATGTGTTATAGTTCATATGGATTCCACAGACTGCAACAACAAGAGAAACATCAAATCTTAATGCTTTAAACCAACGGCCTTTTCTTCCTTCTTCGTGCATTCTCAAAACAAGGGCTGCTCTGACTCAAAGAGGGGATAATCTGAGTTGAAGTTGTAGCAGTTTTTAATGCTCTAGCGCAAAGAATCATGCTAAAAATGTATTAATAGAGACTTAATGCCCAAATTAAAGCAATCAAYATATAACAGGAAGACAAAAAAACAGGGGATTTTTTTTTCGGCAAACACTTGTTTGTAAGTAATTSATGGCCTTAATTCTGGTATTTTAAGTGTTTCAAAACACTTCCACATTTTCCTCGCTTCAAAAAGAAGAATATCATAACAATCAGTGAATAATGTCTTACAGAGGTTATGTTTTTACCTTCAAATTTGAGAAAATGAGAATTACTATGTAATGGTGTGGCAAGGATAGGGTGGAGACAAGAGAGAAATGTGAAGGTGACTCATGAAGAAATTGTTGAAAGCCTCCATCACACAATAATAAGAAAACTGTTTTAAAAAACCCAACAAAACAATTCTAAGTCCTTTTCCTCAAAGCCATATTCCTGACAAGTTATTAGCACACCAGTACAGTATTATTGTACAAGTGGGGAACTCAGGTCACTTTATCAAGAAAAGTGTTCATACTTCTTAGCTCCCTGAAAGTGAAGACTAACAGCAAAAGCAGTAAAGTTACTCCTTATTTTTAATACTGCATTATGTTTTCATCAAGAACAGTGAATGGATATAATTTAGAATAAAATCACTTGCATTCCTTGAAAGGGATCATGGGGGGCAACAATCCACAGTAGGAGGAGATCTGTATTATGACTAATCTTGCTGTGTTCATATAAATAATTATGTTATTTTTAGTATTTATATTACTAATGACTGTTATGCAGAAGATGGCTGGTTTGTCTTTTCACTAACAACTTTTAAAGGAGAAGGATTAAGCTGTAAAATGTGACAAGTTAACTATCATGTGGAACTAATGAAAGGCTTCTCTCCCCTCTTCCTCAAAAAAGGAAAAGCAGAAAAAAAGCCTTGAGTTATTTAAAGGGTGCCAACTTTTCCAGCAACTATTATAAACAAAACAGGCAAGTAAGTCCTCCATATAATCCTGCATGCTGACACTCAATATCAAGCAGTGATTATTTTTCCACTGAAAGGACCCCTGTGGTATAAGAGATAAGCACACCATTATCAACTGCATTATCTTAACCTTTCCACTCCGACAGCTGTACCATTACTCGGGTTCTTATATTCAATTTTTTAGCCCTCCAAAAGAAAAATTCTCACCTTGAGTAACTGAATACCTTCTTATTTTTCCCCATGAATTAGATTACTACAAGAAGACTATACTACTATTGCTAGAGATACAGCACAAGCATCCTTGTTTGCTCAATTTAGAACAGCAAGTTGGTATTTCAGCCTCATGTAAACTATGTTTTTTGTGCATACTAACAAGGAAGAGTTTCTTGCCAAAAGCAAACATTAGATCRTACTTATAACAACATAAACAGAGTATCTTTAGCTACATTACTTGAGAAGCATGTGGGCTGAAAAATTCTCAGTTTAGAAAACAAGGCAGGCAGTTTCTTGCACGCCTTTCAAATTTAATGATGCTKTTGTTTGCCTACTAAGAAAAGGCTAGAAATGTACCAACACAATCACCCCAACTCTGCATGATAGACACACATGTAATAAAGAATTTTTCTACAAATAAGAATCACAAATTCCCTTACAGTGCAAAAGCAGACTAAGCACTTCTTAAAACTTAACAGGTTCAGATAATTTTGGATTTGAATTCAAGCTTCTTTTCAAAAAGTAAGTAAACAAAGTTTGTGTATCTGTGGTAGTTGTGTGGGGGCTTTCCAAGCTGTCCTGATACCTCCACAGTACTCTGAATTCTGTTCTACTTTCACATGTCTTTCTGATCCAAGACCAGACCACCTATATTCCCTATGAGTCCTTGGAGTCTGTTTTACAGCATCCTCAACAGCACTGCCTACAGGGACCTCCCCAGCTGCCCAGACCAACAACAGCTTAGGAGGATTTTATACTGCTCCAGGGCCTTTCATCCATAGGAAAGGAGTCTGAGGAGCAATAAGGATGATCCTGCTAGTCTGGCTTTCTTGTAGAGAACTTTGGTTAAGCTATGCTGGAGTGTTCCTGTACTGTGGAAAAACTCTTCTGAGTTAACACACATTAAGCTATAGGTACCAGCACATGGAACCAGAAATCTCAACTATGAAGTCTAGGACTATCATTCAATAACWTTTTTTTTATGTAAAGGGGCAATGTAATTACCATGCAGAAAAAAACTCCTTTCCTCCCAACTACCTAGTTGAAGGATTTAATCTAATAGACAAGAAGTAAGATTCAATCACTAAATGCTGAAATGAGAAAAATACAAATGGAATTAACTATGAGGATAATTACTCACTGTAATAGCTCACTAGGAAGATAGTAAATTCATCACCGCTTTAAGTCTTAAATTAGAAATTTACTCCATCTTAGTTTAGCACACACATTCAACAACTGCAGAACATGCAGCACAAGTGCAGCTATCAGGGCATGGTTAGCTGACTGCTTCTCCCTGGGAATATACAAACCAAGAGCTGTTATCACCTCCTCTCTACTCCTACAGTAACACAGAGGCAAAACATATTACCAAAYTGCTGATTAAACCCTGTCAAGTTTCAGCACAGACTTATTTTGCAACTATTAAGTTGAACACAAAGGCTAGCGCTGTATGGCCAAAAGAGCCTTAATATAAATTTTTCCTCAGCATCCATAACATTGCTGAATGTGGTCCTGGGGCTGAGAGGCRTTTCCAGTGGGAAAACCTTAGCAGTAGAGTGTGCTGAACCACTTTACATATCCATTCACACAGACTGTTACCTCGGCTGGTGCTGCTTTGCGAAGCTGTATCGTAAGAGCAATACATTAATAACTTCCAAGCAGAAACGCTCATTATTAATGCAAACTATTCTGAAGGCAAAAGCAAAACAGCATTTGGCAGCAAGACCATTGCCATTAAGACATTTGCCTGCAAACCTCAAAGTGATTTCTGAAGTACCCAACTGACTTCTCTGTCTYGGTTTCTTTCCTGTCCACTAATCATAAAAGTAATTTTGGGTACATTTCCTGAAATTATAGGTTTTGCTAATACTGAGTTGTAATTTTACCAGATGGCTGGCGTCAGCTTCTGGCAAAATGGTAGCGTGATTTCTTGGACTAAAACTACAACTCAAATGTWGCTGAAGTGCAGCACAAACAAGCAGACACATAGAAGAGCAGAGACATCACAAAAACCAAAAAAGTAATTTAGAAGACACGACAGAAAAGATGCACTGAAAAAGGTCATCTTTAACTAAAGTGGGCTAACAGACCTTGAGAACAGATAGCAGCTAAATTAAGTTGAATTTAAACTAAATGGGATGAAGGGCAGGAAATGAACACCAAGTACCAAATTGTCCCTTACCTCAGAGCTGTTTGAGAAAAGACTCCTCTAATGTGGAACAACACACAAACAGATGRAAATATATATACCCTTTATACTGAAAAGTGTTCTAGCAATTAAAAAGAAGACAACAGCCCGGTTAAAACTAGAAAAGTAACAATCAAGAGCTGGGACTACTATTAAAGAGCATTTTTTCTTTGAGTGATTAAAAACAATTGAAGTAAATATTCCTTTTTCAAGCAAGCCTTATACCACCTCTAATAAGCAAGAATATTCAATTCCCTCTACTACCAAGAAGTTTCAATGCACAAAACAGTATTTTCAAGCCTTTCAGTAATGACTAACGAAGTAAAGAGGAAGCAATGCAGGTTATGCCATGAAAAGTCCAATCTCACTATTCTGTTCAGTCACAGGCTGCTGCATCTGACCAACCTCCTAGAAATTATTGTCAGGCTATGGTAAAATTAAAGGATATCCGACCAAGACTAAATAGCCATCTCTTAATTTGAACACAATGCTTTTTTGTATTTTTCTAAGCATTCACGATAATGAGAGACAAGAGCAGAAGAATAAACCCCCCAAGTCTTTCCAAGTTATCAACAAATTTTACCGCAAGATCCACAATGGACAATRCCTCATGCAAGCAACACAAGATATGAACACTGGAGTATTTTATCATTTTGATGGGAAAAACTACAGCTTTGCCTTATTCCTGTGAGGTTGCTCTAAAAGAACAAGAAGCAATAAATATTTTATGAAGAAAGCCTATCTGTCCACAGTCCCAATTCATATCTTATAAAATGTTCAGSTGTGAACATTAGATCAGATTTTTGCAGTATCCACTAAGCAATACTGTCTCCTTTCTGAATGCTGTACTTTCAAAGATGAACTCCAAATTATGTACTTTCTTCCAGAGCTAGTCAATGAACATGTTAAATGCCTTTGCATCAAAATCTGATAAGGAAGAGCTTGTGATCTGCACTTCTTTACTTTTAATAAAAGCAAGAAATACAAAGAGAAACAGAAAGGCAGCATTCACCAGACTTGCTGAAATCTGCCAATACATTGGTTTGTCTGCATTTTCAGCATCTTCATTAGTAGAAAGACGTAAGTAAAACCGGGTCACATACTGCCAGAACACAGCASAACACATTCCCTTTTCTGGTGTCTAATTTAAAAGCATTAAAAAAAAATCCAAACCAATTACAGTCTCCACATGGTATTAAAAAAAACAGTAAATGCCTAGTCGTTAACCTCACATCTCCAGAACACTGCCTAGCACACATTGGCTCCTARGTGTTGCATTCTCTGTGTCACAGAGAAGCTTTACGGCATTAGATTTAAAATCTGACCTTGCAGAACAAGGCAATTGCTGACAAACAGCATGAGCGGGTGCCAGGTTTGAAGGAAGATGATATCCCAGCCTGTCTAAAAGAATCTGGCTCTGGCCCAAAGAGACTCTTAGTAGGCTCCGCTGGAGAAATGGAAATGGTTGCAATTATTGTTATTGATTTAATGCCCTTAAAAAGCCTCTCTGAGAATCTTATTTCAGTAACTGATYAAGCAGTATGATTCAGCAGCAGGGCATCTGCTAACAACCTACAGAAACACAGATTTCTTTGATCAGACTGTTTCTGGGACCAGGAAAGTAAGTTTTTGTATTTGCATGAACAGAGGTAGATAACAATGTAAGATGGCCTACAATATTAATGTCAGGCAGGCATTCAAACTTTCTTTCAAATTCTACRAAGTTATCAACTCTAGCATCCCCTGTTTCTGCTCTACAACACTTTCCTSGTAGAAAAGGTGATGTGACTGTAATCAGGAAGGAGAGTGTGTTCAATGCAGMAAAACACTGACCACATATACAGTTAACAAACAAATTATTTACCTGAACTACCAAATAAAAGACATCCTGATGCAGACAAATATAAACAATCTTAAAATTAGAAACTGGGATCATAATATGAATGGATCTATGAACAGGTTCTAGAGATTCTTTTCAGTGACTAATGGCATTTAAAATACCCTGCAACAAGGATATTTTCAGTGGAGCTTCACCAAAATCAACTGAGTCCCCCTAACCCATTCCAGAAAAAAATATTCAAACCACTTTTATTTCACCAGTTTCTTCTAATGTATTTGGTGTTGCTGGCACTGGGTTAAGAATGACAAGAATGAAATGTTTACGGACAGCAGATCTTACACCCTTCCAGCAGAGAGGGTAATGACTAGGGTCCAATTAGCATCTCACACCACTGCAAAATAAACACCTACCCATAARCTTAAAGCTGTACTCTTCAGTAAAAGCAAGGCATGCTCTACTGCTAGGATTACAGATCTAAACTTGACTACTCTCAGGAGTCTCACCAACCCACCAGTCCACCAGAGTAGGCATCAATTTCTCATGTCTGTGTGGAAAGAGGCATGCAGGGCTAGGACAGTTTCTTTCCAACAATGAGCCCACCACACAACAGCAGCTGCAAAGAGGAACAGCCACCGATATCACTGCCTTGATCCACCTTTTTAATCTACATTCTTGATTTTCCACAGACATGGTAGGTGAGGAGCAGTCTCTATCTTTCCCAGACAGTGTTAAACAGCATCAGCTCTACTGATCGAACACAGACTGCACCATTTCCCATCCAAACCTGGTGTCTGCCCTTGCTGCCACATCAGGTGTATAGTTTCACAAAGGTCAGTTGCCATGTCCCACAGCTGCCTTGTGGATATTGGAGACTGCATACTTTAGAAGCAAGCACAGGTCCTAACAAAGTACTGACATTCAGAAGAAATCTGCTAGAATGCTGATAACAGGTTGAAATCCAAAGCAGCTGAGATGGTACAATCTGTGAGACAAAATGGTTTGTTTCCTAACTGCAAGAACCCACAACACAACAGGCAAGGGAAGAGTCAAACCTTGCTGACAGGAAAGCGTTCTGGATGCACTGAACACACAAAGCACATTGCTGGGTTGATTGTTTATTTTCTAATGTAGAAAAGCTGTTAAAAACCAAAATTTGTAAAATAACCAACTTAATACAAATTTTGAGGCCATCATCCAGCTAATTCGGAATGTTGTTTTATCTCTACTATGTCAGAGTGATGTATACAACAGTCCAGCTGCAAACAGTTGCATTTTGCTACAACTGTTTCTACTGCGAGAATGCCAAATTGGATGACTTTCTGAGWAACACACTGGTTGTTGATAGCACCATCAAAAACAGGACATTTATATTTGCTCTTACTGGAAAAGCTGGCTGATTAGGTTATGTCCTATGACATAGCTTGAAGCCTGTAAAGCAGACCTTACAGTAACCTCTTCACTGTGGCAGCCCAAAAAGGCTTTTAGTAACTRTAAAGCTCTCTCACTAAATAGCTCAATTTTTCAAAAGGTCCAGTCCCCCACTGAGGAAAACAGAATACAGTACAGGCAATGAGAAGTTCAAGTCATCTCTCACAGCCTTCAGGTCTGTTTCAATTCTATTTTTTCTTTTAATCCCTGCATAGGCTTCCATGTTCTCTGATGCATGGATGTTTAACAAATGGAACCATTCTGCCCAACATTGGGAAGCCACTTTTTAGTCACCAAGACACAGGAGTCAGCTATTTGCTCAGCTGAAGCAATGATAAGGTGTGAAGTATAAAATGATACAAAAAAAATACGGTTGACCTTGTTAAGATATTTACATTTTCATTCCAATCAGCTCAACACCTGGGAAATATGCAGCACACAAATTTTCTTTCTTTCTTCAGTAAGAATCCTGGAAAGAAACTAGGCTCTAAGAAATGCTTTCATTTCCTGGTGAATTCCTCATAGGTCTGTATCAAAGCCTAGTAAGAATGTATTTTCTACTCTTAATAGTGCAGGATTTATGCACTGAAATCCATTCCAATGGAGCTCACAGCCATTCTCAAAGGTATTGCAGTTAACATGCAGTAATGGCATCAGTGGGGTCTAAAGATCTGCACTTACTCCTCAGACATCAGTGAGATCAAGCATATGTTTCTAAGATACCTCATCTTCACGGTGGGCATGGACCTGAAATCCTCAAGCTCTTTTAAGCACTTCTGGTATATTTTTTCAATWTGTTAAATAACTACTTTGACATAGAGGTACCCACTGTTTCAGGAACATGGCTGTTCTCAGCATCAGTTCCTGCACCCAGTGTTCACTTCTCTGTTGAAAAACTGACCATTTTAAAAATACTGATCAGTGTAAATTTATTGTGGTTCTTCTTGGAACTTAAGGCCCAAAGCCACATTTCATAGACTGCCCTATTAGTCTTGCATTCCTTGATTTTAGAGTCTCAGGAGTGGGGGGAGAGAGCAAAGTCTGCACATCTGGCTTGGAGCTGAAACTGACCCAGAAAGAAACATCTGCCACTCTCAGCTCTAGGCCTCACCAGAAAAAAAAAAAAAAAAACTCAACAGATTTGGACTCATCTGTTTTGAAGGACTTGATACAAGTGGACAGGAGGTSGAAACCTAGAATTCTGCTCCCATGTCTATTCAGTTCCAAGTGATAAATTTACAAGACAGAAAGCATTCAGGATGCTTTTTCTGACGAGTCCTAACATTTGGAAAATGTTCAACTCACAGAGGYAGGACAGCAGGCTGGGCATTACTAGGTCTTTCTGTCACTGGTGAAGGAAAGGCCTACTTTGGGTGATGGAGCACTCACTGGATCATGAGTGCTCCATTCATCTATATACCCCAGCATGGACATACGAAGCAGCTCAGATGCAGGAACCATCCATCAGTGACAAATTGTTCACTTGGTAGAAATCGCATCACCAACCTCAAAATAGCATGAGACTGCTACGAGYTTGCACAGAAATTCTCTTAGAATGAAACAGAGAAAAGTGGAAGAAAGCTTCAGCAGATTTTCTAGCAGGACTTTTTTAAAATACAAAAAATCAGCTTCAGAAGTGTGACAGCAGTTCTTTAACAGATATTTTTGAAAAATCATTTAGTTTCGTTTAGTTGGTCATTTTCCTTTGTAGTTGTGTGCATATAATTGCAGTGGAAACTGAAATATTTGTCGAACTTTTTATACCTAGAGATATACAAGAACTAAAACAAGCATCATAGGGAAACCCTAGATCATTGAATTAGATAAAACTACAACAAAGCAGTCATACACTAAGTTTAAGACAGGTAAGGACTAGCAGCTAATAGAAAACAAGTGCTCAGCACACACCCCAGTAKGCTTATTCTGCACAAGATGCATTTTGCTTTCAAAGCACACTTCCTGACGCATTAAAATAAGCTATTTAAAAGAACTTCTGGAAAGAATAGGAGCATAGACATACATCCATACACTCTTCCTGAGGCACAGGCTCAGCCTCCCACACCCAGCTTGCTTATCCCTGCATCCAACMAAATCCTTATGCGCACTTAAGGATCACTAATCCTCTTCACTCAGAATGAGCCAGGTTAGCTTACAAGTTTAAAGTCTCAGCTAAGCAGATTCATCTTGCCTGAAATAGATTAGGAAGCACTTGCACGAGCAGTTCCACACACAGAGAAGAGGTGAAAACCTCCTTCGGGGGCACAGGGCAGGAGCACRCAGCTACAACTCGGAGCCAGCCCAGCTGAACCTGAACTCAATGCCCACTATGGCCCAGTCACATTCACCTGGGAAAGTATTAAGAGCTCACTTCAGATTCACRCTCTGTTCTGTTCCACAGTTTCCCCATGTTGGTAAGAACCACCAAAAGTCAGCCAAATATCTCAACCACAGCCTTAGCAAGTAGCTGGCATCTACAGCCTACAAACAGATGTTAGACACAASACACATCTCAGAAACGTTAAGTATCTCACTACTCTAATTCATGGGCTTCCTGCTTCTTTAGCAGTCACTTTCTTAAGTGAACATCCTCAGAAAGCTCATGAGAACAGATAATTTCAAAGGAAAAGGAAAACAAAAAGTTCATGCCTATAACCAGATGGCAAATTTACCACAGAATTTACTACTTGGACAGCGTGCTTTGCTCCCAACTTCACTCACAATTCTAAAAAGAGGGGGGTTTTGTTCTTGTAGTTGTTTTTTAACTTCCTTAAGTTGTTCCAATAACCTCAGAAATTTAACAAAATATAAGACAAGTCTGCAAATACATTGAAAGCATAAGCAAAGGTATCACCAATCCCAAAGGTATCACCAATCCCATCATTAGTGGGTTCATATGCATTCCATAACTGGAATTATAAGAAAAGGACTTTCTAAAGGTAAACATTTTATTGATTTTGCTACCACTATGTTGCATTCACATGTGCCTTCTTCTTCCAAGAAGGTCGGAGAGAAAAGTTTTGCTCTAGCATTTTTTATCTACAAGAAGAAAAGCAAAGGAATCAGGGAGAGCCTGAGATGCAGACATGTAATCAGGACATCTACACTATTCAGATTGACAACAGAACTTAAGACATGCCTCAAGGAATGGAACATCATCAAGAACTTTCCTACCTTTTCAGTTTGTTTGGAATTTTTGGTGTTTATCTTTTCCTTTGTTTTCTTTGTTTCTTTTGTTTTTTTTTTTTTTTTTTTTTTTTTTTTTTTTTTTTTTTTTTTTTTTTTTTTTTTTTTTTTTATATCTATGATTCTTTGGAGAGATTACTAAGCAGAGGAATCAGGAGTTTTTATCTACAAAATATAATACTATTGTTCAGAAGTACATGCTGCTCTTACCAAATCCTCATCAGTAAGCAGCAAAAAACCACAGCTGAATGTAGAAATAGCTACAGACTGCTAATATTTGCAGATGTGGTAGTAAAGTAGAAGAAACAAAACACCAGCTGAATCTGTTCTGTTCTGGCAGCAGCAGTGCCACACACTATTTCAAGAGTGACTRGGAATCATCCAGCCATCAACACAACACCCTCAAAAAATTAACACTTGCAAATAATGTGTTCATTTGTATTTTATAAAAGACTTGTTGCTGTAAGTTTACAAGATGCAATAAGAGTCCAAAATACCTGAAGACAAGTTTCTTTGCTTYCAAAAGCATCTACAGCTGGATTTGAGCAATTATTTCCTTCTGTAGTGACCACACAGTGACTGCATGCTTCAGTAATAATGAACAACAGCAGAGATCGTGCACTATGCCAACAAAGTAGGCTGTAAAAGCTCCACCTTACCTCTTAAAATAAAATCTGAAGAACTACCTATCTTTCCAAGTGCTAACGTATCCTAAAAAAGGCTGTAGCAAATTATTCTATTCCTGCCTTTTTATACTTTCCCCATGATGGAAATGCTCAGTGATGCTCCACCTCAGTGCACTTCTGAAAGTCAAGTCTTTTGGATCTGCGGAAGTGAAACAACCCCAAATTTTGATTTTTAATATGCGCATTATCACCTCCAAATCAGTTACCAGTCACCCCCATACCCAGTACACAAACAGGAAATCCAAAAGCAGGTGCTTTCATTTGTCCTTCATATGGAAAGTCCTTTCTCCAAGTACAGGTTTGCAAATATCAACCAGGATCTTCCAGTGTCAATACATGCATTCTGTCCCTGAAAGAATGAGCCAAGTGGCTCTTGTASAGTGGAGTCCATCATTTATACTGTCTGAAGAACAGTATTTGCTCAACAGAATACACAAATCTCAGACCAAGGACAGAAGATATGCATTTAGCTGCTTGCAGTGGGGGTTGATATGCTGCTTACTAGTTCACCCACCACAGTTTTAGAAAATTAGAAGCAGCAACACAGGAAAGTGGGACTAGATGAGATCACAGAAAAATTGTGTTTTGAAAATAAATTGCAAGGTGAAGCTAAAAGCTGTGCATCACAACAGAGACATGTGGCAGCATAAAACTATAAGTGAACTAAGCATAAGGGGATAGCAAGGGGAAAAAACGTGAAGTGTAGAATAAATTATACAGTGTAAGGTCTTAGAGGAATTATAGATAATTCATTACTAGATATAGAGTAAACAAGATCAAATCTGTTCAGCGCCTGTAGGCAAGAAAGTGCATTATTGATTTACTGTATTATGCAAGGCTTGGAGAAAGACGACGACTCAGGAGTAAGTGTTCCAGCATATCAATTTTTATATTTAGTAACAGCTGAAACAAGCAGAAATGGACACTTCATAACATTAGTACTTGGTTGTTTATTTTATGCTTCAAGATAAATTGGCTTTGTGCACCAAGAAGAGGAAAACTGTCATAAAGGCCAAGAACTCAATTCCTTAATTTAATAATATTTAAAGCTTCTCTARCAATGGAGATGGAGTCCAAGCAGCATTGTCCTTGCAGCATAGTATCAATAGTGTTAGGATAAGAATTACATAAAGGAAACAACGAACAAGTAAGATGTTAAACCAGTCGGCCAGTGAAATTCACTAACCAGACTAACTCATGTCTCAAACAGCTGAAGTGTTTATAAGGAAGTATTTACAAGTGTTCATCTCTCTGAACTCCTTTTATTTGACATACCCAACACATGCTGGTGTAAATCTGTGCATGTTCCTGAAATGTATAGGTTGTTAAAGCCCAACTCAAGTTTCACATCATGTGAAAGTTGCAGAAGTCTATATACCTCTATATAAGACTCTTTTTCGAATTACTTAGAGCTGACAGATCAAAAACAGGATCCAAGGAGTTACTGATGAAATAAATGAGCAAGAGCAAATTCAAGAGTAGAAGATTACAAACAACAGGCTGTCTCATTGTGACTAGTAGAGAYAAAAAACATTACCTTGGGACAGAAATCAATTTTATAGAATTAAAAAACAGGAAATACCAAAATAATGTCTTTTTTTTTATTCTGAGAAAATGCAGACTGTACTASAATCCTTGCATGAAAATGAAATCAAATCTTCTATTTGCGACTAATTTTGCCTGATACCAGAAGCTGCTTGTTAGTCATCAATACAATTGGTAATACAAACTAAATAAAGAGACAAATGTCTTCAYATATTAACAGTATTTCACTATATTTATAGTCATAAAAAGTTTATAATGTGGAAAATAGTGGACTCATGGTTGTAGGAACATCAGTCCTGCCATTGTGATAGATRTCTTAGGTGGCCATCTGAGAATTTGCTTTTTAAAACCAAAAGTGTAATTGCATTCAAGCAGCATGAGTAAATGCACAAAATCAAGGGGGCCTGGGGAGGTGGGGGATGCGAATAGAAGTGGCTAAATAAAACGCCAAAATACCAGTGTGTCCTTACTGTTCTCTCCTCAAAAAAATTAYGCCAACTACAAGTGCAAGTGAAGTTTGACACCATCTGTCACCTAATTACACCTTATATAATATATGTCATCAGGACATTTACCATAGCCATTCCTCTGCAAGTGATGGCACAAGATTTTAGCTGTCAGCTCCCACATGTTCCTGCTCATGGAACCAGTCACAATCACATGTAAAGCTACATGTACTAATGCAAGACCTTTTCACATTGGCTAAAATTAACTGGTAACAGTCAGACAGCCAAGGAATTGCCATYGCTTCTTTATTTCTCAGCTCTTCCCACAAGCAGGTACGGGTAGTATGCCTTATTTTCCATAATACCTACACATAGAATTTTAATTCTGAGAATCAGAGGTCAGTACACACATTGGAATAGCATCCATTTTACTGAGTATGTGGAAATCTGGCACACACAGGAAATTCTGAAAGAGTGATTACTCTGTGAGCAGACAAGAGAGGACGTTAAGAGTTTGCTCCTTAAGTTATAAGAATCTGATGCCACAAGTTTTTAGCACTTCTGCACCTCATTATTCCACAAACAGCCCCTCTGTGCACTAGTTGTGATGCAAAAACTAAGGTACAAGATTTGGCTTCCTGTGCTTACAGCAATCAAACTTCCTKCTATAAAATGAGCTAATATCTCTAATATATCAAAACATATTTTATATCTTTGCTCTCTCAGAATAGGGTTCATGGCTGGCTTTTCTTTGGTGGGGACATTGTTTTGTTCAGGGATGTTTTTGGATAATATCATGGGATCATAAAGGATCTGAAACATTCTATAATCCAAGTGATTTTTGTTACCATTGTGAGGTCACTAAGTCAATGTAACAGCTCAGAACCATTAAATRTAGTTTCCAAAAAACTCACTATACTTGTTTGCCTACATTTTTCCACAGATACAAGGCTGTTGTTTTATTTTATTTACAAAATAAGAGGTCCACAAGAAAACTTGAAAGTAGAGTACTACCAGGGGGAAAGAAATATTAACRTAACCATATTAGCAATACAGAATAGTGAAAAGACTCATGTTATGTGTTGCATTGAACAGGTTTGAGGAAGACTTTGACACCGAAACACATAAAAATTCATTATGCTCTGCATAAAGAAAGATTCTTCAACAGAAGGTATGGTCACCAAATGGCCAGCAACTTCTCACTGTGGAAAAGATTAACTCCACATTTCCAGTAAAAATCAACCCTGAAGATGGTATTTTTTATCTCCTCAGAGTAACAATTATCCTTATGCACAGTTTAATTATTTTCTCTTGGAAATTAATGGGTTTAGAAACTCTACAAAGATAAAGAGCAGCAAATACGTTTACTCTATATGTGTGCTGTATTACTACTCATTCTGTATTTCTACTCATTCTTCTCATGGAAAAAGTGCCAAATGTGCAAAATGTAAACCTAGATAAACAAAGTTCTTAAAAATCAACCTATCTACAGGCATCAATGCACCCATCCAATCCTAAGAAATTTTAGGCAGTGTGTAGGTACACATAAGCAAGACAAAAAAGTCTTGGTTACAACAATGAAACAAAGAACTTCTCAGACCAATAAAACTTGCAAAACTTAATCAGTTTGTAACTGCCAGTTGTTGCTGTTATCTTGAGCACCCAAACAAAAACTGACACCAAATCAACTGCAAGTAAATATATAGACACACATCAATATTTTTTAAAAAATGAATAAAATTGAACGTCAAACATGCATAAGCAGCAGG
The DNA here is from genome assembly GCF_030028575.1 of Malurus melanocephalus. Classification (NCBI taxonomy): domain Eukaryota; kingdom Metazoa; phylum Chordata; class Aves; order Passeriformes; family Maluridae; genus Malurus; species Malurus melanocephalus. The sequence goes on along the minus strand of NW_026623241.1, from coordinate 4,817,193 downwards.
TAGAATCTATCCATATTTCTCACTTGAATTAGGCTAAGTGRCTTGCCAGTTCATGTATTGTTTCAAATGCAGCTGGCTCATCACACTAATTTTGATTGCTCTGCAGTGACTTAGCAATGTGCATGGTTTGCACACTTTTAAGATCTTGAATTTCTCATGTTATGCAAGGGATCTTTCTAAGTAGAAAAAATAATTCATGACCAATCTTCTATCAGTAAACTACCCCTCAAAATTAGGGGTTCTTACACCTTTAAGATAAATAAATTACAGAACTCCTTTCCCAACTCCTACACATCCTCAGTCCATGCTGTCTAGCTGTTTCCTTTCTTCCTCAATTTATGTCACTTAACCAAAACCTGCATAAGAAAAATATTTTGTTGTCACTGCAGATACTGTGAGAAATAGCTGTAGCTGTGGGTGGAAAGCAGATGGAAAATGCTTTGGTATACATTAGTTATGACATGTTCAGGAAGTCTCTTCTGCTCTCCATCCTGAATTGTGAGTATGGGCATAGGCATTTAGAGGAAGGAAAGGTGTAATCTGCATCCTCTAGGGAGACTGGGGGCAGGGAGAAGCACAAACTGGCTATTACTGACAACTGTGCRTCTGGGAGGCAGCACAGTAGGAAATGGAAAGCAAACAATGGAAGTGACCAGGCAAGCAGATGGAGCCAAAAAGCTTCGGGGAAAAAAATAATCAAGTGACAGCTGCATTAGTTGGCACACAGCTCCCAACGGCTGGCAAAGACACTGCACATGTACTTGTGAAGATGTGGCACAAAAGAAACMGAAGCAATAAGGTCCAAGAGGCTACAGAGGCACATTTATTTTGTTAAACGTGTTAAAAAGGTAGGAAACAGTTCTGATTTTTATCCCAACTCCAGATGAGACAATTTCGGCAAGTCACTATCTTCCTTGTGCCTTATTTCTCCAGTTATATGAAATAGGGATCACCTTTTTATGGTGCTTGGAATACCCCTACAAATGTTTTGCCATCTTGCAGTCACCTGAGACTTTTCTCTGTGCTTTCCTCACAAAGAAAATACTATGTGAAGAAAATGTCACGTAGTGGGAAAACTGCCGAATAGAGTCTGAGGAGATTTGGCTTCCATGCTCAGATTTGCCAGGGGCATGMAAAGAAATCTTCATCCTTTTCCCTTTCAGAGTCTGTTTCCTCATTTATAAAGTGATGTTTACTACATGTACTTCCCTGAAAAAGAGCTTTGAAAAAGTGAAATGTAAAGGATCAAAAATGTCATTACTTTGTCAGTCCAACTTCTTCCTGCATTACAAGTCTCACACTCCAATTTTTGCCCTCAGGGTCTACCAACTAGCCCACAGAATGTAAACAAGGTATATTTATACATGTTTTCTAGGTTGTTCAATGCAATGATATGTATATATATTTCATAGTGAACCGTTTTATCTTAGCAACAAACAGGTGAACGACTGATTCTGTCAGAGGCCTGCCCAGCAAGGTCAGCTACACTGAACTGAGCTGTAATAGTAAGTTCTTGTGAAATCCAGACTTCTATCTGTAACAATGTGGCTTAGCTGTGCTTTGAACTCTGATGACTCTGATATTTTAAATTTTGTTTTCTGAGCATTACATCTCTGTCTTCTTCTTCTTCTTCTTCTTCTTTTCATTTGTTGTACTTATTGACAGTTGCCTGTGCTGGTAATATGTTTGTTTTTCCGCTAGCATTTTCCCATCCCAGGAGGGCCTGATAACCAGGCTGACACCTATCCACAAACCTCAAAACAAAGCAAATCCAAATCAAAATGTCGTAAGGTCTGTACATCAGGATCAGTTAGATGAGAAATGAAGCAAGACACACATGTGCATTATCAGAGTGAAATCTGATGAGGGAGATTTAWACCAGCATTTCTTTCTCCTCACAACATTCTAAGACAACGGGACACAGTAAGAGAAGGGATGATGACTCTAGGATATCAACTCCTAGAGAAAGCTGTATTTAATCCTGCTTTTTCCATACAGTTGTCACATTTTTGAGACAGACATAGAAACAACGCAAGGAACAGACTCTGGTCCATCTTTTCCCCAAACGCAGGGCAAAGTACACTAAGCCTGAAAAATCACATTCCTTCTGCCTTTCTCTCCTCCTTAATCACACAGTGGCCCACACACCACAAGAAGATGCCCCCACCCAAACAATTTTTCAGCACTCTCCTAGAAAAGGGAGACATTAGCACTTCACCCTTGCAGGAACAAGTAGAAACGGAACCCAGCCCTGAGTGCTCGAGCCATTCTTTTTCCCACAAAGGGTAGGCACTCTCATTACCACTATTAGGAAAAAAMCAAATCAATCCTGTTCATTTAGGCTCCCACTGTTAGGGACTAGCTCTATGCTCTGGACTGTGAGCCAGTCTGGACAACCTCAGTCTACAGTATTAGACATTCTTTCACAGTAGCTGCTTCATGTTCCTAAAATAAGGAGAAAATACCCCTATGCACGCRTTTCTTTCTGATGCAGGATCAAACATTTGGTAAGTATAAAAACAGAACACCAGTGAGACAGCCATCCTTCAGTCTTGCTAGGTCCTTCAGAGCTACTGCAGGCTTGGGAGAAGGGAAAGGAGGAGGCAGGGGGAACCAAGACAAAGAGGCAGGAAGGTTGAAGAACTGCTGCAGATCCCTTAGAGATGCCCAGAGGAAGACAGCATTGAATTCTGCTGCTTTTTAGATGCTGAATGGCARTACCTCAAGTAAGGAAAAAGGCCTTAAAAATAATTTTCAAACAGTAGTTGCAAGGACATATAGTGAGTCTGTGTGTAAAAGAGAAGGTTATAACCTTTCATTAACTCAGATGCATCTGAATAGTTTTTAATATAGTGAACTCTTACTGACTCGCCCTGAAGGCTGAGATCTTGCTATGCTTTTCCTCAAAGCAATTTTTTATTGTCAGCACTAAGCCACTGATAAAAACAAGAGATTTCATATGTAAGTGCTGACACAACCCTAACTACAGAGTTCTGCGCAGCCTACTGGCATAGCTATAATTAAAAAGACAGCCTACATCAAGTAAAAAGCTTCACCACAAACCTTTTTAGTGGATCAATACAATATCATCAGTGACATCTCAACAGGGAGGATAAAGGAAAAAGAAGCTTCTTATGGAAATAAGAAAAATTATATGTATTCGTTAGAAAAAAAAACTTTTGAACTCTGTGGAGAACAAGTTGTTAAACTGACGGTCTGATTCTARTATTAAATACACAGAGCATGACATACCAATATCTGACATGTTTGTTTCTCTGTCTTGCACCACAATATAAGTGTAAAGATATTTAAGGTAACATAAAATGCCACTAAAACTGGAATAAAAACAGTACCAAGGAAACAATTGTTTAAAAGCTTCAGAACAGAAGCTTTAATAAAATGTACAAGAAAAAAGGTCTTTGCAATTACTTTACCAAAACAATGAGCAGACCATAGCGTTCCAACTACAAGGATGCAAGGTATTTTCAGGCAAACTGAAAGTGTTGCAAAAATGAAAAAATGACCAGAACAGTTCATACTGTTCAGGACCTTTATTCCTGATGTGGCCCTGAACACCATCTCCCAAGGCTGAATGTCAACAGGTTCTAAGTTACAGCTCAAAGTCACAAAAAGTAAAGTCTGCTGCTTAGAAAAACAAACATTCATAGGAACCAGGAGGTGAGAAGCTCCTTGGAGGGTCTTTTAAACCAGCCAAGCCAAGCACACAAATTCACTTTTYCTTGAGTGATATCACTGCTCAAGAACCTGAACATCTCTCTTGCTATGATGACATCTCTCGCTCCATGGCTCATTGCTGTCTTGTGGAATTTAATGAGTAAAATACAACCTTGGATTAAAATTGACAATATTTCATTTGAACCCCAGAATCCCATAGTCTTTAATGCTATTAATAGGAYTGTGCGCACTTTAGCAGTTGTAGTAACATTTCTAAGAAAGTGATTGTACTCAAATCAAAACTTGCAATGTCATCCTGTTGGGATGAACAAAAACTCTACCATTCTGGTAAACCATCCCCATTATAACTTTTGGGAAATCTCATTTATTTCTGAAATTGATTTTTTTTTCTAAATTYTGTTTTGAGCAAGAGGACATTGCCATGGTTTTGCTGTCTCTTACACTGCTGTTCTTCTGCTAATGACAATATTGATGCCAGTAATAGCATTTTACCACAAAATGTTACTGTTTACTGTATTGTCATCATTTTCCCTGTTTTGCCAACAACACAAAAGAAATTATGCGCTGGTCTTAAGAAAAAAAAAAGTAAAAAGTATCACTTTAGCTTGATAAAAAAAGTAAAAGTATCACTTTAGCTTGATAAAAGCCAAGGAAAATCATTCAAAGAGTTATTAGATGACAATACAACAAGTCCTGGATCAGGATTTTTTGGGCAGAACAGTCTGAATCAAAAGAATGAGCAGTATGATTTAGCTATGAATGCTGAATATTGTTACTAAACCTTGATCTTGGGGTTATAGCATGGGTACAATCTTGCGCTGTGCTATGCAGCTGGTCAGACTGGATAACCATAATGTTTCCTCTAACCTTAAAAATCTATGTCCTTTTTCCCTTGGCTCAGTTCCTTGCCATAGTTTGTCATCTCCCACACACTGAAGGCTTCCTCCCTCTTGGTTCTATGTTTGCACCACCATCTCCACCTTCAAATACCACCAAGGAAGGTTCTTTGCCCAATTATTCAGAAGAAGACTGTTGCTATTTAAATTTATTCTTAGGAGTATTCACAGGTCATTTTACCATCTCCAGCCTCCTGGTTACAGCAGGACTTTTGAACATGCAACATCACACACCTCCAGTCTCTCCGTCTCTCCCCCTTAGGCCTGCAAGACTCCTTCACTGTCAAGCTGCTGGCACAGAGAACAGCCCACCTATGCTGAGAAGGACCAGTTTTAAACAAACAAAAAAACAACCCATACAACATTCATTCACAAAAATCATTGGCCATCATACTCTGAAATTCAGCAGTCTTCTGTCTCCAGTTGTAATCACACTAACCCCTTAACACATAAAGCAGCYGTAACATGGCACAACCAAATCAGCTGCAAAAAGTGCTGCTTGCCCAGCTGAATTATTTCTTGAGTTGTTCCTTGCTTCTGCTGTGCCATACACAAAATAGGGAAAGTAGGTATCTCCACAAGAAACAGGAACTTTCAGTCTTCACCATCTAAACCATACAACATTTAAAGGTGAAAATTTACTTAAAAGAAGAATGAACTTTAAATTTACTGAAGGTWTTGACCTAAAAAGACCTAACTGTTCTCTTTTTATTAGATAGATSTAGATTCATACTTTCTTTTCTTCTACTAAAAGAAGACTTTGCTTTTTATTTTTGGRKKTTTTTTTAAACAWTATTCTTAGCAGAGCTAAATTTAGCCATGTAGGAGTTACCAGGTTCTCTTTATACACATTAGAACTGCTATCTAAAATGCAGAATTATGATCACAAATTTTATTTCTTAGAGAATGAAGCCTGACATTCAGAYCCCACAACAAATTTCTAATGATACCAATTTGGAGGGCAGCACGAAACAAACAAGGAAACACAAATCCCAGCTATAACACTTGTCTGYGTAATAACTGCACACACACTGCATGCAATCTGCAAAAACAAAGCAAAACCTGTGATTAGCAGCTGTGCAAGATTCATACATACACAGATAATTAAAAAGTGGCTTACAGCAAGGTTTTCCACCTTCCAGTAAAACACCTGCCTGTTTCTAGTTCCTTATAACCTATTGCTTCTCCCCTTAATATTCAATCTTCAGCAATCTCAAGATTTTGTTCAATTTCACAATACTCCTTTTTTTAATATTCCTTTTCCACTACTGGTACTTTTCTAGTTTAAGATGAGGCCTTTACAGGMAAGAATACAGTCACCTACACTTCAATAAAATAAGCATGTACTCTCACAAAATAAGCATGTCTGACAAATTTTGAAGTGCAAGATTTGTCATGCATCCATTTTCATGGTCCTGTTATTTTATTCTGGACTTGAATTAAGTTAGATTTAGGTGAGACCCTAAAACAATCTGCAGCTGCCAATGACCTAGTATTTGCTCCTACTGAAATCACCTGGAATGGAAGGGGGGAAGCTATTAATTAATGAGGAGTCAATTCCTCATTAAGTAATCGGAGGCASAAGCCCTCAACTGATCTGGAAGGTCAGGCAGAGTGAGAAAACCAGTTTAGAAGATCATTATCTTTTGTCTGTAGCTACACAGACCTTCAGAAAGCRCAATGCTTTTTCACTGTATTTTTGCAAGGCGATTACTAAATGCAAGTATGACGTTTCTTGTACTGTGAATGCTTGTTACCAATCACTAACAGTTCTGGGTCTCACAAAAGCTGGTATGGTTATGCAAAACAGAATATGCACAAGAAAGCTAGTACTATAGTATTTCAGCAAAATCAAACTAAACTAGACTGCTGGAAAAGTTTCCAGGAGATATCCTTTTGTCAAGTATTTCTGGGAAAACACCTCCAAGAATTCTGTTAAAACAGGTATAAAGCAAGCAGAAGCACCAATTTTTATAAAATTTATATAATTYTATCAATTTCTTTGTTGTTGTTGGTTGGTTTTTTAGTTTGTTTTTTTTTTAATAAAGGCATTTAAGATTCCTTTTGCTAACAGTTTGGGAGACACTTTAAACATACAATATTTTAAGTCTACAAAATCATCCTACTAAATGGTGCACACAGGTAAACCAATTTTGGCAAATGTTGAGACCTAAGTACCAACATTAATTTTCAACAATGAATGTACCATTTAAAATAAAGCAAGTTTCTTTGTGATTTTAATGTATCATTTTACTRCAGTGTTTACCTTGTTGTTTCACATGTTTAAAGTCTCATTCTCACGGCAATTTCTATAGAAAACAAATCCTATTYAGGGCTATTGTAGTGGCTACCACTACAAATATTTTCTGGCAGAACAAACACTTGTTTTAAATCTGGCAAAGTGCTGACTTTTGTTATTTAAGGATCAGAGCACCAAGAGATGCCAGTACCTAAAATAATAGTGCTGCTGTACATAAGGACCAGCTGTCCCATCTACCCCAGATGCCACTGTGGGGCAGGAGTTGGGAGGACACGCAGGGGACATGCAGGGTGGCCACAGGCAGTGGCAGCTTGGGCTGTGTTAACCAAGGGTCACCAACAGGCGTCAGAGGCACTTTGGTGAGTCCCCAGTGGARTTTTTAGACAGATAAATACAACTTCAACAATTCTGATACTACTATTTAATTAGCTCTGTTACTCCTTCTGCTCCATTAGTACAACAATACATGAAGCACATATTTACAGTATTCACTGTCATTTCAGTAACCTATCACTCTCCACAGAAAAGGCCTTTTCCCTGCCCTAGTTACAGTTTCACAATTGTATGTTTACAGTTGCAGGCTTTCAAGTGCAAGTTTGACCACAAAACACTATTTTACAAMGAGCTAATTTTCCACTTTCTCTGAAAAATTTAATTATTTTCAACTATTATTGACACTAATTCACAAAGATTTTTCTCTTGAACTTCAGAACTTAATCCACCAGCTCTTTGTCATCATGTTTAGAATTCAAAACACAGCAGATCACATCAACTTACTCACAAATACTTTTATGAGACACAATATTATGGTAGCAAAATTTCTATGTGGTATAAACTAACCTTGAAAAATATCCATAAAAATAAAAATAAATGCAAATTTAAAAGTAAAAGCAATTTATTTAAGCTTATTTTTCTCATCACGTTAACTTCTTTAAATGGAAGTGATTTTTAATTATTCTCTCTCTTAGGCTAACAGTTTTGTTTCCTACCGCCTGTTAAGGCAATTTAAAGTAAATAGCTGAAACACTGCGAGATTGTTGCCTCCACACACACCTTTTTAAAAGTCAAATCACTGAACTCAATAATTGCCAAGTAAATCCTGCAACTGGAGCTCAGTGAAGTGCTACTCCCTAACACCATCAACACCTTTGAACACTACTCCTCTTCATGTTAAAAAACATGCTTGGGCACATTCTGCTACTCCAACACAATAACCAGTTCTTTCAGACTGAAAAACATACTGTACACATTGGAGAAATAGGAATTTGGGTGTGTAATGGTAGGAATTACTTGTGTAAGTTGGTGACATAGAAACCTATTTCTGCAAAGGGACTTATGCTCATTTCACAACGTTAAAAAAAACAACCCAAAACAAACACAAAAAAAAAAACATAAAGAAAAACTCAAATCAAACAGATGAGAAGAGTATTAATGTCAAGCAATATACAACAGGTGCAAGTGTGGGAATATTAGTATATTTTTCATATTAATAAAGATGTAATAACATATATGAGTGAGAATCAATTTTCTTTCAGTTACCTTCACTGAGGTATAAATGGTAAACAAAATTCTATTGGTTTAAATCAAATGTTTCTTATTCACTGTCTGTCAAGAGAGAATTGGCTGAAGGAGCTTTCCAGCTTAGTTTAATTATAATCAGGTTCAACAATTTCAAATCCAGACACTTTGATTTACTTCAGGCCACTGAAATCACTGTATATATGGTCAGTTGAGAAATTGTTACATGTTTGATCCTACCTATTAGTTATTAAACCTCCTGTTATGCTGATGTCCTCCAGCCAAAGGAAGTGTCATSCTCTAAACTTTAGCCTTCTGAGGTTATGTTTTGACAGTTTCATACTTTGAGGTCCCTTTGAGACTTTTGTACTTTCTGAGATAATGTTTTCCCCATCACTTTTCATTCCAAAATTGGCACAACAACAATGAAAAACCATTTAATACCTCAATGGAGTTTTTTTTTTATTTAAGTTTTCACTATTGTATGATATGGCACATAGCAGTGAACTCAAACGGGCATGTTTATTCTTTCACAATAACGGATAAAGACTTATGACTTTTTTGGAAGTGAAAAGAACTAGATAGAAACTATTAATAATCACTGTAACACACTCTGTAATTATACTACTCTCCAATTAATCTGCAGATGAATGGTGTACRACATATCTTAAAAGCTCTTAGTTTAACAACACATTTCATCACCCTAAAACACATTGATTCAAAAAGTAGACCCAATAAAGCCCCCCAATTTAATTCACTGGATCACAGCTCCCAATGGCTTTTGCTACAGTAAAATCCATATTGTGATACGGAATGGTTTTTGTTTAGCTCAGTTTGGTTTGTTTTCTAATTAGAGCCAGATTTCTACTTCCAAAGCGTAACATATTAAGACAAAAAAAACCCCAACACTTAATAGCAATTCATAAAGAACTATTCTATACTCTCCTGTAGGCATAAACCTGGACTATGTTTAGCATGGACCAAATTCTCAGGGAATGCATAAAGCATATGTGTTAATGTATTCTAAGTGGCTATCAGGAAAGGGGATAGGCTGACAAATGAGATGTTACATCTCTGAGCATCCAGCAGTTTCAGAGCAACTCGAGGCTGCAATCAAAACATCCATTAGAGTGCTCCACGTTTCAGAACAAGCAAGCAAGTGGTTGTCAGTGCATCCAGTAAATCACCTGATCCTATTACAAAATCAATTACTGCAGCACATTTCTATTGCTACACAACCTGATAATGGCAAAATGATATTGGATAGCCACTCAAGGTCAAGAAAACTGYCAAAAATATCTGAAATTTGTCTTTCTATCATGTAAATCCACATTATACAGCATCCTTTTAATGGTATAGTTAAAATTAAAAATATAATTACCTTCCTCGGCTGATTGAGACATTCAATGGATAGTCTCTGCAACTGCTCTGATGTATGACTGCAAGACAGAAGATTGGAGCAGCAGGTCGAACAGCCCAGCCTCTTCATTAAAGAAGAAATAATGCTGCAGCCACAGCCACACATTGACTTGCTCATCAGACGAGTTTATTCTTAAAGAAATTAGGACCAGTACTGTCCCATAAACACTCAAAATTGGCCAGCTGCCTCATTCTGCAGCTCCCTAGCCGAAATTAAGACTGCTAAACAGAAAAGGAAGGGGAAAAAAAAAA
>NW_026623241.1:4790584-4807134 GCF_030028575.1 Malurus melanocephalus | reverse complement strand
AAAAAAAGAAAAAAAGAAAAAAAGAAAAAATAAAAAAAGAAAAAGAAAAATTAAAAAAAAAAAAAAAAAAAAAAAATCAGCCAGTCTCATCAGCAAGCAATACCTTGCATTCAAAAAATGAGTACATTTTTCCCTCTACCCCTCTTTGCAAAGCAAGCTGCTTTGAAAAGACAGACAGCTGTCTAACAGAGGAGCACATTCAGGGACGGAAATCTCTCCAAACTGCCTGCTGACTACTCCCTCACTGGCTCGTGTCCCTTCCAGYGTGTTTTGCCCTCCCCAGCAGCGCAGCCTATCCAGCCTGGGCCGTGGCCAGAGGAGGCTGTGCCCAGCCCGGAGCGCCGTGCCCCACCCCACGCAGCCCCATGAGCTCGCCCACGGCACGGAGCAGGTGCYGTGCACACCTTTGGGGCTGCCAACCTCCTGAAACGCCTCTGCTGGAAAGGGACCTTCCAATTACACGGGGGAATGACGACGTTTGACTGCTACACTCCCGGACTGGCTACTTGAAGCATCTGGGAAACGGGGGAAAAGTCTTCTTGCAAAGTCAGAATGCAKGAGAAAAATGCTATCCAGGTCTACGAGACCCTGAAATAAGAACAGCTGCTACAAAGCTACATGAGTGAGAACAACATCAGGAAAAGCCAACACAAATTTAAACCCAGGAAGAAAGAAGCRTGAAAGGATTTGTAGTAGAATGTCCAAAGGTACCACAACTAAATCTCAAAGCAAGYTAGAGGCAGATCGTGTAAGCAGCTTTAATAAAGTCTTCAAGGAGCTCTTTGCTCTCAGAAAAACAAGAAATGTGAAACTAATTCAAATGAGCAGTGAGACATAAACAGGTCTCCTAACCTTTAAAAAGACGTATACTCTGCTCAAAATATAAAGTGAATACCCCCCCCAATCTAACACACAATAATAACCTATTGCTGAAAAGATTTTCTTGTTTGCAAGACATAACGATGCAGTAACTAYATACTTTTTGCCTTTTCGTAAGGAAAAAAATGCAAATAATATTGTAAAAAGCTCATTTTAATTGGTTTAAGATGGTATGCTATGCAATACTATTCCTGAAAGTAGAAGGTCTCACATTAGCACAACTGCTTAACCTGATTACAGGATAATCTGACTTGAAATAATTGTCACTTACATTTATAGAGCTATCAGTGCTTGTTCAATAGCATCCCTTTTAGCAAAAGGTTAAGAAAAACACAAGTGATGTGAAAGCAGCTGAAAAAAACTTCTTCCTTTCACAATGCATTGAAAGCTTAATTTCCCTCCTGCTCTCTCCCCTACCCTTTATTCTCTCTCTCTTCCCCCCTCCTTTTCCTCAGTTTAAAGCTCAACTGATACTCTCCCTTCACCTTGCTCTGCCCTTTTTATATTTGTGTTCCTATTAAATCGATTTCCAGTAGTATCAATATACAAGCATGCACAACAAATTGAACAGTAAAAAAAAMAAAACCTTCCATAGATAAAGACTACAGATGCAAACAAGCAAAATAATGCAGTAACCTTTTACTCGCCTGCTGGAGGTACTGTCTGCTGCATAGAATTTTAAATCCTCATCTGCAGTTGCAATTGAGCTGGCATTGCCAAGGACTTTGCTCTTCCCGTGCTGATTCTACATGGCTGTTCATCGAAAGAGCACATCWTATAGAACATTTAAAGTAATATCAGGTGAAATTACTTAAATGTCTTGAAAGAAACCAACTTCCAAAAACAGCAGCTAGAGCTCTGACTAGCCACATTCAGAGATATCTCAGACACATTACTAAAGAAAGTCTTATTGCTGATGCATGCTTGCCAGCAATGTGCAGGATGTGGAAGCAGAGAGAGCTAATGAAAAAAAATTAATACACAGATTTAAAGTGCAAGGATCATGCTCCAATGCTCAACATTTCACAAGTCCTGCATACCACAAAAAGCTCTTTACAGAAGCATCTATTGTTTACAGTGCTAAGAAAATGTTGAAAGCAGCCCCCATATCCCCTGGCTTCAAATCCTGGTCTCTCAGTAGACTACAGATCAGTTCATACACAAGTGTTCCTACTGTACCTGTATTTCTGATATACAGACTAGCCTTTTCCTTTGGCAGCATGTAGGTAAGGAYTACACAGACATATTTCTTAACAAGAAACAGACTAAAGGAAAGCATCAATATTTGGGATAATGGTTTCAAGCCTAATAGGGTTAGGAAGTACAAGGGTACTTCACTAGAATTTGTATTACTCTAGGTAGAGATGAAGCGCCAGCAGTGCAGCCTGCTATTTATTATTTATGAATCCTTCCTCTCCTCAAGTCAGCTTCCTTAATGTACTATTGATCCCCTGGTGCATGCAGATAGGGCCAGTGACTGACAGCCATGGCTTCACAGAAGAAGTGTCTGCAACATAAATTAATATTTTTAAGACTATCAWAGTAATTTTACTGCAGGGGGAGGGGTTTCTATGAACAGCAGAATTGAAGTCCTGCTCATGGTGACATAGTTGATAGAAGAACAAACTTCTTTTCCCTTCAGGAAAAGCATCCTATAGGGGCACTTAAAACATGAAGACACATTTGCCTGAATTGTACACTGGTGTTACCACTATATTTTGTTTCTTTTTCTTCTGTCTGATCAGCAAAACTTTTGAAAAAACTTTACTCCCTATGTTTCACCTGAAATTAGAATTGCTTGCTATCAATCTTCTTCTTACATCCCTGTTTCTAACTAAAGCATTAAATATATCATATTCTCCATAATACTCATTAACAGGACACTCATAAACAAAACCTCTTCAGAAATGGGGTTACCTTTCAGAATACCAGCTATTTTTATCATCATCTTAGTTCTCATGATTACCGCAAACTTGGTAAAATCTAAACTTTAAAAGAGGAGGATTGTTGGTGGTTTTAAAGAAACATTTACCATGCTAATAAAGCTTTCTTGCAATATTCTTCATCACAAACCACAGACTGTTTCTCTTTAAAAAAAAAAATGCAAAGGAGACATGTTTTTATGCTAAGCTAAGGCCATGCTCTCCTGTATGCAAAATCTCAATAGGCAAGCAGCCAGACACTTAAGCACCGATGAAGTATGASTTAGACACGGAAAAGACAGCAGACACTGAAAAGTCTAAGTACCAACTAAAAACAAAGTGCAGAATAGATATACCTATAGAAACAATAYATAAATTATGAGAGACAGTTACTGAACAAAAATCAAACAAATTTAACTTAGAACTGGTGGAAAGTAGCACATGATTAGTAATAATTAGGAAAATATCACTACACTATATACAAATCATTGTAAAGTTTAAATATCTAAATTTATTGCCAAGTTCAAAACATACAACACACCTGACACCCAGTAAGATGAGAAAGGCCAACAGGTTTATTTGCTACATATTTAGAGAAAGGCTAGAGAATGCAAGAGAAGCTACAACTTCAATGAATTCAGAAGGATGGAAGATACTTTTCACAACAGACAAATGAGTTCCAAGACAACTCTCCAGAAGACATTTCGAAACAGAGACCCTGTTGCCACACAACATTGTCAGCTCCCGTGTTCTGTCTGCTGATAGTTACGCTGCCTTGAACGATAAAAAAAAAAWAAATAAATCCAACATGCACAGCAACTCTCTTTTCAGTAACTGGCCAAGAAAAGGGCTGGCTGTATACTTCCTTCAAATGAATGGATCTTCTCAAAGTTATGCCCAAATTGTTGCTAAAATTATTTTAAGAGCTGTTTTCAATACATACCTAACTTTTAATACAGTCAGAATATATTTGTGCACCACAAAAAATCACCACAAGATCAGAATGTAGGCTKCTTGAAAGGGAGATGACAGCAATCTGAATGAAGTTTTACAAATCTAATTAAGATAACAGAAGAACTTGCAGTACTGTAAAGCAAATCTAAGCTATGTTTTTCTTCATAATCCAAAAGCTGCTTTATTGGTACATACAAAAGAACTATGTATGTAGTTCATACCTTTCATATCCCAGTCCAATAGGTATATAGGTAAAAGATRGCTTCTAACTGAAAGTTCACTCCTGGTAACAAAAACTTCGAAACCCTACATTGAGAGAAGCAGAAAATTGCTTTAAAAATTGTATCATCTGCCCAGCTCTCAAGACTTCAACTCAAAGATCAGAAAATGGTCTATGGGCATTTGAGTTCTCATGTCAAAGATAATAAAATGAAACAGAAATTTAAAAAACACCATCACAACAGAGTATACTGACCCTGCAATAGACATATTTCAAAGCAGTTATAGGGAGGCTTTAAGCAGGCTCATCCAATTTCACCCAAGACACAGAAGTGGTGGTTTTCAGCTTCATCAGCTTTTCTCAAGGCCCCGTCCTTTTCTTTGGGATGGGGAGACAGGAATGGGTAATCAAACAAAGGCTCATTCATTCCCTTCTCGTACAAGACGAATCACAAAAAAAAAAAAAAAAAAAAAAAAAAAAAAAAAAAGACAACTCTTTGTTCCGAAACAGCTATTTGTAGAAGTTTATGCATGATAAACACTGCCTGCACCTTCTAAAGTCACCATCTCACACCTGACCCCCTCTGCTGATGAAAAGTTTTCGAACAAAGGCTTACTCACCCAAGTGTTCAGTTGCATTTATTGAAGGCAAGCAAAGAAACAAGCAAGAGAAAACTCCCCAAAAACCAAAACAAACCCCACAACATTGCCAACATTTCACTGACTGTGACAGTGATTTGTCCAGCCCCTGGTTCTGCATCCGTAGCTAACTTCCYTATACTATGCTCCCCAGAGGAATTATATTTACCTTTTCAGCTCATTTGACTTCATCTCATCAGTGAAAAAATCACACCCCTTTACAATTCCCAGCACCTGATAAATGTGACAATCTCCTTTCTGCCATCTTCCAGCTACAGGAAACAATAAAAGGTTCAGCTCACACAGTGAGTACARTCTAATGAGGGCAATCAGCGTGGGTCTTATGAGGATATCTCCTGAGACAGCAGGAGATGATCCAGTGGCAGATTTCTGAATGCCTCTTCTAGTGGGCTTAAGAACAACAGAATTCATAATTTGGCTTGGGAGCTAAAATCACTTAGCTGGAGTGGTGCTGTTGATGGACATGTGGTTCCTGGCATYAGATAGGAAGCCTACACTTGAGTCAGGAACACAGGCAGCAGCTCGCACCCCATTTGGTACAGAGCTCTTACAGCTAAATACAGGGACATTGGAACAGGAGCTGTTCCTCTCCTCCAGGCCTCCCAAACGGAYTTACAGCTTCACTGAGTTGCATCTATTCCCCTTCTCTTTTGCCGCTTACACAAAATCTTCATGTAAARGACAGTTTCCCACACAGCACTGGGAACAGCTGGAGATTATAAACTAATTGAATACAAAAAGTCAGCAACACTTCAAGTAAAGAATAAATTCATACTTCATATTTTGCCTACTCATTTTCATATGCTGAAAACATTACATCATAAGTATTAAAAGTTGTTGAACATACCCACATGTGCCTGTTTTTAACTGATGGTCATTTTCTTTCTTTAGAGTTTTGCAAAGGAGTTTGGAATAAGCACTTARCTAATTGACAAGTTAGAACGCATTGTTGAAATAGTTAATATTTTCCTCAGAGGTAACCCTCAGGGCAAGCACTGAATGTTTCTTTCCTTCAGAGCTCTTGTTTCAGGTTAGMTGCTTATTTAAGAAGGTAACACTATCAATTTATGCTCCGTACTTCTTTTTTAAGGTGACTTACTTCTGAGAGGTACCTCTTTTCAAACAAGGGCAGAGAAATGAAATTCCGTAATATTGTAAAAGAAAACGGATGTCTTATGGAAAGAGGGATGCTGCTACGACACCTTAGACTGCAGTAAATACCAAGAGGAAGCAAGCAGCTTGCCATCTGACTGCAATTTTCAGAGCCATCCATTTCTATTACTACTGATGGAGGCAAGGATGAAGACAACCAGCTTCTCAGAACAGACACACTGTCACCACTGTCAGGATGGTAAGTTTTCCGCAAGCAGCACAGGACAACAACCAGGCAATTCCTGCTACACCCTTGTAAGAGAATGCTGATGGCCTGGTGGGGCTGAAACACGAATCTTAAATGCTTGTTTTCAGACCCTTCATTGCACTGTCAGAAGTAACACTGTCCAGACTTTGCGTCTGACCTCTGGTCCCTTTGTTTCCCTGGAGCAAACGGGGAGGGATGAGAAGTAATAAGGACACAATCTTACACTTAATGTGTCATGAAAACCTGATGTTTGCAGAATATCAGCAGACTGACTCCACTGCCTATTCRCAGGTGGGTCCTAAGTGATAAGGAAGGTGTGACCACACTCCTTCCTTGCTACTGGAAAAAATACCACATCATCCAGCAAGGTGTATTTCTGGGAAGAACAGGCAAACCAYAAGAAATGATTGGTGGCAAAATAGTCAACTGTTCAATACAGTTGAAATTATCATGTCAAATCACACCAAAAAGCAAGACCTTCAATCCTTTCTGTCTGCTGAAATTTCATTGCTGAAATTTCAAGTTCAGAACTACCAGATTATTTTAAAAATGAAACTTACTCCCATTCATAATCTAAGTCTTCACAGGGCTGCAGATAGAGGTTAGTTTTATGAAAATCAGTTTTTCAGCAACGTTTTTTGAAAATGGCAAAACAAGCAACAACAAAAAAAAAAAAACACACCAAAAGCAAGAGCAATGGAAATTATCCAAGTTTGAGTATGAAGGACAGCACGCCTTCACTTTCTGGATAGCCAGTAGGAGTATTTCAAATAAGAAACCTTACAAGTCAGTTTCAAAGTTCAAGAGAGAAGGACAAGTGCCTTATAAAGATCAGTGTTTCCACTATACCTCATGTTAAATCAAGAACCACAACAGTAACAGAGCTATTCTAATCCTCTATGCTCTTCAAGTTGCATGAAACTAGTGGATTGGACTTTGCTATGCTCGAGACATAGAAAACTCAGAGAAGACTGATCACTTCAAATAAAAGCTCACAATATTAAGTTAACCATTATCAAATAAAAGATMTTTTCTTCCCATTTCTCAACTCTAGCCCCATCCTCCACCTGCAGGCTTACCGTAAGGCAAAACATTTACTATAAAYATTATCTTTTGGAATACTCTTGTCTGAAGTTCTTATTCACTGCCAAGTGCATTTTCTTACGCCTTTGCAAGTCATGGTCCACATCTTTCTGCACAGCTTTACCCACAGCTAGAGTTACTAAATCTCTATGAGTGAATCACATGAGAAAATGCTAGCTTAACACCAGCAGGTAATGAAAGTTTAAAAAGCTACTTTTACTTTAAATTCATGTTTATCACAACACAGTTATGTTCCATGTCCCTTTCTCAATAGGAGAAGCTGGCTACGTGTTTCAGCAGAAAACATTAACAGATGTTGATGCAAGAGGAAAAAAGGCTCTTTGCCTGTTCACTTTTTTCATATGAGACCATCAGTCTGGTAATCCTAGAAAAGAAACTGTGTCCTCCAAGCTAGAAAAAAGGTTAAGBTAATCCAAAACTATCAGTCAGAGAAAGTAGGCATTTTGTAAACTGTATTTCCCAGAGGATAGTAGACATTTCCTTAATAAAATGAACTATAGGAATTTCATATCTAAAAGTGAAATAGATAAAAATACAAAGTCTAATCTAACCCAAGATAAACAGAAATTAAACTCATCAGCCTCCTCCAAACCAAAAAATCTGCATACTGTAGATATAGTGGAGATTTTTTTTTTCACAAAAACACACAGCATGTCCATTCTTGAACAGGGGTTGAGTAGTAAGGAACAATCGACAAAGACATTCTGTATTTATGACTGCTATACACTGAATCTCTTAATATACCTTCTACCACTTTCATCCATTCCAAGACCAGAAAGTGATACAAAAGAGATCTGAAGAAATAGTTAATCTTTCCTAAACTATTAAATGTATTTATGAATTTATTTGCACAACAAAAAACAAAGGACTATTAGTTTCTCCCTACCTCTGCATGCCATACCATCTATTTTCTACACAGAAAAACAAAGGTATGATGTATGACCTTAACCTAGACAACACAAGCAACAACAGATGCTTTAGTACAAGCCTTAAGAGTGCACCAGAACACAAAACTGAAGCAATCATCTCCCTCTGTAACAGTGGCTAAACACACACTACCACAGTAGCTAAACTCCCACTACAGTCACATCTTGAATTTTGCTGAACTAGAGCAGCCCAGCATCAGCACTCATGACACAGAAGTTCACCTGAGGCTGCTGCAGGCTGGCAAGCAGTGGCAGCAGAACCACTTACACTAGCTTGAAAAACATTTTTCATTCCCCTCTTGTTTCCATCCCCATGTCACTCTTGGCCTTGTGCTGGCGCAAGAATCTGTGCAGATTGTGCAAGCATTTTAGATGTTATTGAGATAATTAGTTTAATCCTGCAATAGTTCTGAAATCTAGATCACTGCACAGATGCTCCAAAACTTCTAGAARTCAAGAGTCAGGAGCTGATCAGCAGAATTTATATCAATAGCACTGCATACTTTAAAGTGCTCAAGAACTGTAGCCTAACACTAGTTTCAATCTTAGCAGCATTGGTGCTTAAGCCAGGTTAGACAGCCATGGATTCCTTGTTTCAAACTCCTCTCCCTCCCATACAGAGGGGAACACAGAGTCTTAATATACTTTTTGTTCATTTAGACAAATAAGGAAATTGATCTGGATAAAAAAAAAAAACAGGAAAAAAAGAAAGCCACACTTGATAAGATAGTAGATCTAGATCACTGTGCCATGCTGCACGTGACTTCACACAATACAGAGAGGGATCRTGATGTGGAGGGTAGAGAACAGCCAGGGGAAGAGGTTGGGGATATTGCTATTTTAGACAGTAGATTAATCACAGCTACTCAAGCACAACCAAATCCATAGATGTCATATACCACACTGATGAAATAATTTGTTGCTCTGCTCCTCACTTCCTTGTCAATAAAACTGGACTAATGCTTACTATGGTTAGGGCACTTTGGCAAGGTAAGAAAGTTAAAGACTAAATTATTTACTTACTATATTATTAATAAGCGGATAGAAAAGGACAGACACAWTTCTTCTTGAAGGCAGGACACAAAAAAAGGCAGCTAATGGGAGAAATAAGTAGCTTTTGTTCCTTTTCCTGTAACCGAAGTACAGGAGAAATAGTTGTTAAGGGGTTTGACGTGCTGCAGACAGCTTGCCAAGGAGAAGGAAGTGCTCAAAACCCGTGAAGTCGCAGCAATAAACATTCCAAACCCTGCTCAGAGGAAGCTTGAGCTGGATGTGATCYGATACGCTACTTAGAGCACTCCAGGCATTTTATTGTCCACAGCTGCCATTGCACTAGAGCAGCAAGTGGACTCACCATCCAAGGGGAGAATTGACTAAGAACATGCACCCTAGTGATACAGAATCATCAACCATCAATGTAACATTCTAAAGAGACTTCATTATGTACTACTGAAACAAGATTTACTTCTCAACTATTAACAGTTCTTCTGTTTAAATTTTCATTACTTTCTTGTATGTTAACAAGATTTAATTAATATTAAGATGTGAAAAACCAATTAAGTAGTGAGGTCACTGTGGGGTCACCTGTGCACATACTGGGAGCCAGGTTTTACATATAGGCATCCCAGCAACCACTTAGCAGTAAGCAGCTACAGCAGATGAAGCAAGCCAATCAAGGTCATGAAAGGTTTAATAACTTGAAATTATTAACTGAAAGCAGAAATACAAGAATCTTGAAAAATTCCTATCTGATTACATGCCTTTTAACCGTTTGTATTTTTATARTTATGACAAAGCATTCAATTTCTCTCCAGTTCTGACCATCTTTGGTCGAAAAATATCCAATTTACCAGTCAYCTTCAGAATATATGACTTACTGGTTTTCAAACTTCAGGGACTACTTTCTCCCTAAAGCAAGACCAAGACAGGGTGCTGGGATATAGTTAGTACAATGCATCCCAGGAAACCCATTCACAGTTCAGTTTCCTAAAGGTGATGCTGAAGAACATAAAACCTACAGGACAGCACTGGATCTTGTTAGACCAGCTGATGTTTTATTGCTTGGTTTATTTTTCATTGTTTGGGATTCATTTTTTTCCTCTTTTAGTTAGYTGGCAGTGGGTGAGAAGGTGGCAATGACACCAAGACCTTTTAGGACATAAAAAGAGTCAATTCACTTGTGTAGTCGCCATTCAAAACAAACCTCATTTCATTTATTGTAGCATTGTAAATAGAGTSCTTAAGGACACAGTCAAGGTGAAGTCATGGTTTGCTCCTGCTTTTTTTTGTCTGCCATAACCTAACTAAATCAACTTCAATTAAATTAAATGCTTTAGTTAATTAATCAGTGTAACCAATTCAGCACTTTCCATTYACACGTAAGAATTCATACACTAGAATATTCGACTCCTTCTCTTTCTGTTAGCTGGTCTAATAAGGAATATTACTCTTCCTTCCTTTCCTGCTCCTTGCTGCACAGCAAGCCTGGTTTTACTCTCACTCTTCTATCCCATCACAGCTGCAATGCTGTTGCAATTTCCTGCATCCACTCCTGAGGATTGCTAGTACATTCTGTGTCTCATGCATTCCACAACAGAAAAAATCAGGTAATTCCAAAACTCTCAGGTACTAAGCTTTCAAACCGACACAAAAAAAATATGTACAATCTGGGCACAAATATTAAATTTCTCAGTGACTAAAACTGGAATCGGCAAGACACCAGGAAGAGCTCTCTCACATGGAGCTTTTTAACTTTTGTGTGCAGGAGCGTTCTAATTTATGTTTCCTCAGTGTTTCAGTTTTACATAAACATTAAACGTCTAGATTTCATTAGCTAGGAATTGCTTTTCCAAAACACACAGACACAATGGTCTGCCATGTTTCACATGGACACCAATGATACAGCCAGAACCATGTGAGGAGTATGAAGGATTAGAGCCCTGACAGTGACAGTAAGGAATTCTGGAGCACAGGTAGATTTTCAGTATGAATCCTTAAGTCAAATGGATTTGAAAGGGCCAGTTGAATCTGGGAAAATCACAAAATGGTTGCAGGGCTGGGCTCAGCTACTTGGACCATGTGATTCGCTCTGAGAAGCAAGGTTCTACCGGGGCTGATGGGGTCCATCTGTCAAGAGAAGGGGAAGTGCATCTTCAGTCACAGCCTCACTAAGCCAGCGAAGAGGGCTTTCAACCAACAGCTGGGGTGGGGGAATTTCAATTCATCTCACTCACACCAGTTTGATGCCAGTGCCAGCAAGAGATGCCCAGAGCCTGATGTGGGATCACAGGTCAGTCAGAGAGCACCTAAAGGGCACCACAAGGGATTTCCAGCCCCTTGAGACAGTAAGCTGGAGTCACTGTGGACCCAACTGAAATGCCTCTTTTTAAAACACAGGCAGCATGGGGAACAAACAAAAAGAGTTAGCTGTGATCTTACTGGCACCATGCCGATGTGATGGGATGGCTCTTATGACTGGAGTGTTGGAATGGAAGGACAGAGGCTGTGCAGGAGGGACCGGGAGGGCAGACAAGGAGGGGTGTTGCCYTCYATGTCAGTGACCAGCTGGAATGCATGGAGGTGRATCCATCTGCCTGTGGATGGATGGGGAGGGAAGGATCAAGAGCTTATGTGGATCAGGGTTAAAGGGAGGGCAGAGACAGGTGACATTATACTGGGGGGCTCCTACAGACTGCCTGGTGAGGAAGAGTGAGTGTTCCMCTCCAACCCAAACCATTCTAGGATTCTGTGATGAAAGACACTATTAGTCTCCCCAGCTAAGGAGCAGTATCTTTGGAGTGTGTCAGTTAAGCTGAAGTTTTTTAGGCACTTTCCACGTTTACCTTCATGAATCTGAAAGTCATATTTTCTCAGCTTTCCACTGAGTTTATATTATTATATTATTATATTATTATATTATTATAGCCACTAGTTTTTCTACTCAAATTTGTTATGTAAAGTTGCCCTTTGTGTGCAATGTAAATCAGTCACATATTGAATCCATTAGCCAAAATACTGTGGCACTGAGGAGCAGAAAACATCGTATAATCACCTCTAGGTACAAACGATGCCCATAACTATGTCAAATCATCCTCCTCACAGTTTTTAATTGCAAGATTTTATTTTTATTTTAGCATTTAGTAAAGTTCAAAAGTTCACACAAATTTAAGGAAACATTTCTCTTAAATTTTTCCCAAAAGAGTAATTTTCTATTGAAGTTTATATTCAGCTAAATATTTCATCATCCTCCAGTAGCAGAAAAATCAGCATATACTTCAYGACTTCAGTTAAAGACACAACTGCAAGTATGCCATTAAATATTCATGTATTTTGCCCAACTGAAACTGTATTATAAAAGCGGCTTTCTGACCAAACTAAATTGGTGCTTGTTTACCTTAAAAATGTCTGGCTGTAAGTTGAAGCAGCTGAGGAAGCCCTTCATAAGCAGCTCAGTCCTCAACACAGGCAGAGATGTTCTGTTGTGTCATTAACTCTCTCTATTAAGACCATTCCAGAAGGCAGTCTCAGGACAAGCTTAATCCATGAACTATCCTGCAAAAGCTCTCCTTTTGCCACCCCTGCAAGCAGACAGCAGTGGCCCCCATCAAAACAGCCAGGTTGTTTTGCATTGGGGTGATGACAGATGCTCTTCAGCTTCATCTTACTGCAGGCAAGTCACCCTCCCAAAGGCCATTCAAGGAAAAAGACTACAAGCAGCAGCACTTTCTGCACAAGCATTAAAAATGAAGGGCGGGCTATCATATTAAATCACTAGCTGCAGTGTTCTCTTGCAAAAAGACTTTGACAGCTGAAGAATATTTTGCATGATGTTCAGCTCTGGAACAAAGTGGAATAATATGCATGAAGAACCCCCCTGGAAATATACTTGTGGATTCCCAAAGAAAAAAGGAAAGAACTACATGMAGTTACTAATTCGTGTTGTTTGAAGTGTTAAGTTAAAGAACAGGATTCTAAATTCAATTTRCAATTGGAATCTAATTAATGTGCCAGAGAACACCCAAGATCTTTCTGTRCACAATAGTCTAGTGAAAGTACGGTTTCATTTAATTCAAAATGCATCTTGCTCAAGATTTCAACAATGTAAAACATTACACAAAAACATTAAAAATGTTTTAAATGGAGTCCCAAAGAAGATTAAAAAAAAAACCCACAACCAAAAAAATCCAACCACGACACAGATTAATCAACACTTACTACAGCAACTTAATCATCAACAAAAAAGCTGACTGTTCCAAATGATTGTTTTTAAGAAAACGAAACCAAAAAACATTACTTTTTCACTGAGAATACTGAGTGAAGAAAAAATTGGGGTGTTAAATTTGTAGAAGAAACCTACTTGTCAAATTAAACCAGAGACAACTGGCAACTTGCTGGGCAACTTCACCTTTGCACCTTTTTAATTAAACATGTCAAATCATCAAAAGCTGATTTTTATGAAATCTCTTTTAGAGATAATTAAAGCATTGTTTTAAGTTACTTTCCTTTTACCACAGAGTATTACTGCTGACAAAGTTAACAATGAACACAATTCACAAACCAAATAACACAAGCACACAAAAGATCCAAACAAGGATCAGTCTTGATGGACAGATAAAAGCATGAAGCCTGCAAGAAGGGGATGGTATTCCCAAAGTGACCCTTGGCAAAATCCATCCTTTAAACAGCTTATTCATTAACTTCCAAGGGCTAACAATTCCAGTCTCTTCCAGAAAGGCAGCTAAGAGCTTTGCTGGTCCAGTCATTCCTGGCTGGCACTTGAAGGAAAGGATGGGAGGTGTCAGTGCTCCCCTTCCATAGCTTAGATCTCCTGGGGGACGAAAACAAAGAGTATTTACCCACAATTATACCCTACTCCACCCCTGGCTTCACTGAAGACAAACTTTTCTCCATATATCAAAAGTTCCAAGAAAGTCTACCTTTGAAAGCTACAACTCCTGTGAAAACAAGCATCTTCCTACACTAATTTATACCAGTCAGAGCTGCTTATACTGTACCAGTGCTCAAATTTATATGCTTCTRTGGAAGTTCCAATGCATTAATTTTCATGTCTTAAAATGAATAGACTAKAAATATTTTCAGGTGCTTTCATATGTTATGGGCCTTCTCCTGTCATAGAAAAGTAACAAAGATATTTTTACTCTGCATAACTGACAATCTACCAGCAGAGAGCCTCTCTGGCAGACTCTTCTTGGAGACAGATAGTGATAGGACGAAGGCTACAGACACAAGTTGCAAGAACAGAAATTCTGACTRTATGTTCTGAAAAAGAAGTCTCACATCACAGCCAGTCAAATACTGAGGCAGTGTGTCTAGAGAAGCTGTGGAATACCTCTACTTGGAGATATTAAAAACTTATCCTGGATAGCAACGCTGAGCAACTTTATCTAAGCTGGTCCTGCTTTGAGTGGGGGTCTGGACTAGATGACCTCCAAAGCCCATTCTAATCTAAATCATCTTATGACACCACTGAAAAAAATCGCCTTATGACTCCATGAAATTGAAAGGATTGGGGGAGGGGTGACGGTGGTCATACATCAACTGTACTGCACTGTAAAGCCATACCTTGACATACACATACCAGCATAAAGATGTTTGACTTTTGCCTGTAAAAAGAAAGGGGTTATAGAAACCCTTATTAAATTTCTTTTTAGACAGTCTATTCTGTCTCCCCAGTGTTCTTCTGTTCCATCTCCTTATAATCAAAATTGAGCCTTTCCAATCTCAATAGTCAATACCATCTAATAACCAAAAATTTCAATCTCAACTTTTTTATAAGTCAACACTTGCTTTTACAACAGAAGACTGACAGACCTTTTTAAAATCTTACCAAATGAATTGTATTCAGTATTWTAATGATTTAGTGCTGCCTGCCGAAAGAGGGAAAAGTCCTAGAAATTCATAAAAGGTATAAGCAGCATTTTTTGGCTGTAATGGAAGTGAAGACAGGCAACCATAGAGAGGCCAGTATGTACACACTCACGGCCAGGAGACTTTTCCTTCTGCAGCTGTGCATGTGAATTGAAGCACACCCCAGCATTCCACCCAAAGCAGAGACAGGGAAACACAGGGAATTTCTGATATATTTATTTGGTGCTCCATTACACTGACAGGAGTCAACAGAAGCTGATTTGCTGCTCTTTGACTCTCCAGTGGGTTAGTCCTTCAGTACTGAAGTTCCAGCTTCTACTACTGACTAGAGTCAGATTTTCAATGTGCTCAGAAAAAAGAAAAGAGGTTAGACTAGTTTAGACTTGAGGGATTCCCAGGARGTCTCTAATCCAACCTTCTATTTACATGACGGTTCAATACTGAATTCAGATCAAATTGCTCAGGGGTTTGGCCAGTCTAGYCTTGAAAACCTCCAAGGACCTGGTGGAGAGTTTGCACTTAGCAGTGCAAGTCTGTCAATGGATATAAGAGCTTACCAATTAAGGATGTAAGAGTTTGGGAATACTGTAAGCAGAACTGAAACAGAATTCAATAAATGTAACTGCCTGTGCAATTAGAAATGCAGAACAGTCTAGTGAGTAACTGATTTTCAAAAATCCTGTCCAGTTTTTAACAATAAGGTATTATATCTTCACACTGTGTGAACACACAGAGGTTTATACATAAAAAACAGCACAGAAAATATTTCAATATGGACTGGCATAGAGCCAAACACAGTTGGTGCCAATAGTCATGGTATCTCCTCCACTGCCTCCTGGAAACATTGCCCAAACACTTCTGAAATGGCTWGTTGTACAAGAATAAAATTCAGCATGCAGCAATAGTCTGAGATGATACAGGGAGAGCAAAAGCGCATTTGTAAAGGCCTGATAAAAGGACACTGCAGCAATCATGATGCCAGAAGATGAGAGTTTAACTACGTGGAAAGAATATGAATCTTGTGTTTTCTGCAGGAAAAAATGAAGGTGATTTCGTGTGTAAAACCATAAAACCACGGTAGCAATTTCATCCTTTGTGGAGACACACTAAGCCTCTATTGAGACAGCATTAAGTGATGCTGAATGGAGGAGCACACCTATGTTTTTGTCTCAGCTTTTCTAGCCAGCAGGCTGCTATGAATGCTCAGCCTGTTTCTTATTAACCGTTCCTACTGGCCAGACATAAAAACACCCCTTCCCACCACTGTAAAAATGCTGGACATCGCCTGGTATGGTAGAGCTGCACCAGCAAGCAGAAGAGAAGGACCTGCCACTGGGAGGAGCTGTAGCCATACACGATTTTAAGTCCTTGTCCTCCACTCGCGACTGAGAACCAGTCAGGAATTACCACTCCTGCACACCAGGTTCCGCCAGCAATCCACAGGCTGCCTGTTGCAATACACCASTGACCGAACAAGCACAGAGAAGTAATTCTGCGTTCTACAAAACAGAAGTCAGACTTCTGCACATTAAAACAGTCCATCATTTGTGTTCTTCTCTAGGTTAGTCCAGTTTTGTCTGAAGCTACACTGTCTGAACGAGTAATCCAAGTACARAAAAAGGTACCAGCTTCCCTGAA
>NW_026623241.1:4763677-4790368 GCF_030028575.1 Malurus melanocephalus | reverse complement strand
AAATCAGACACAGGAATACTTCATCAGTCACCACATTATCTGCGTATACAGGGAACAACAATGATGAGACCCTCGGAAAAGACTGAAAAAGATGGAGTTTAGTTAGAAGCAGTGCTTCCTTTTTTTCTTTTTTTGTGACTGCACCTAACACAGCATTGGAAAACTGGCAAGGTTCAGCTCAACTCCTTTTACAACACACTCTAAGGACACAGCTATCTGCCCCCTCCCTGCTGCTTATACCTCTTCAGCCTTGGTAACAGGAGTGCTCCCAAACCCTACAGGATGGGTAAGGACAGGCCTCAGCCAAGCACGSCTCTCCTGGCATCATGGTCCCTCCTTGGCAAGATGCAAGTTACCCCAGAGCATTTTATCAGCCAGCAGAACCATTAAATGCCACTGGTAATGGCTTTAGATGCAGCTGTCTCACCACCGGATGCCTGCATCCATCACCACTGACAATTCCACAGAGCYACTCTGGTTTGTTAACCTATGGCTTGGATGACAAGAGTGAGGAAAGGAAAACACCACTCTTTTTAAAAGCAAAAAGCATGTGTGTAAAGAGGAAAAAACTAATTACTATTTGTTCTGCCTAGAGCAAATACAGAGGGAAAAAATGGAACAGAGTTTAAAGAAAGGTGACACTGAGACAAAGGGGGTAAAGAGGTAGGGCAAGTCTACAGATCACAAAGTGGAAGAAGAAACTGGCAGTGAAAAACATGGACTTTTCTTCACTGGAGACTTAAAAAGAGATCAAAGCATTCCTTTGGGTCACAACAGTGCCAAGCAGCACTACAGGCTGGGGTAAGAGTGGCTATAAAGCTGCCCAGYGGAGAAGGACCTGGGGGTGCTGGTCAACACCCAGCTGAACATGATCCAACATGTGCCCTGGTGGCCAAGAAGGCCAATGGCACCCTGGCTTGCAACAGCCATAGTGCGGCCAGCAGGACCAGCACAGCAACCATCCCCCTGTGCTGGGCACTGGTGAGGCCACACCTTGAATCCTCTGCCCAGTTCTGGGCCCCTCAGTACAGGATGGACATTGAGGGGCTGGAGAGATTCCAGAGAAGGGCACCGAAGCCAGCAAAGGTCTGGAGCACAACTCCTCTGAGAAGCRGCTGAGGGAGCTCTGGTTGTTTAACCTGCAGAAAASGAGGCTCAGTGGGGAACTCATTGCTTCCCACAAGTACCTGAAAGGAGGTTGTTGCCAAGTGGGGGTCAGTCTCTTCTGCCAAGGAACAAGTGATAGGACAAGAGAAATTGGCCTCAGGATGCAGCAGGGGAGGTTTAGATTGGGTATTAGGATAAATTTCTTCMCTGAAAGGCACTGGAATAGGCTACCTAGGAAAGCAGTGGAATCGCCATCTGAGGAACTGCTCAAAAGGTGCATGGATGTGGCACCTGGGGACACGGGTTTAGTGGTATATATGGCAGTGCTGGGTTAATGGTCAGACTCGACCTTGGAGGTCTTTTCCAACCTTAGTGATTCCATGAATCTGAGAGACACAGGTCTAAATACAGTACWTTTTTACCTTGAAGAAGTTAAAAGTCCCTTCTGCCCYAATTTCTCTTAATGAGCACAAATGATAGGATAACAGGAAGTTAATACAATTTCTAGTGACATTTATTCCAGGACCGATTGTCACATCACAATCAGCATTTCAGTGAATACATGAGAGGCCTTAGCAGCACAGCTGGTAGTGCTCTCTAGTGGAGACAAAGGAGGAAATGTTGCAGCCTTCATAGCCATTGTGGCTTCCTGAAATAGAAAATAAACTCATTTTACTGTACTTTAATCACAGTTCTCTGTAAACATAAACAATGCTATTCTAAGCTGAAGAGGCAAAAGCAGAGTGAGTCCCTTCAGAACAAAGCATAAAGGTGATTTTTTTCCTTTATCAGTTCAGCACATTGCTTCTCATTGACTAACTTCACTATGGGCATATGACAAAAGGTAAGTTAGAGAATATCATTATGCAACATTTAAAGTTTATTATGCTTTAATTTTCATCTCCAAAAGCAATACATACTACCGGAGACTACTGCAAAGCTTTAAGGTAGATGGATGATAAATCAGAACATGGATTAAGTGGAGCCCCTCTAGGGTACTTCTCTATTACTAATATTGTTAACATAGAAAATTTTGCAAAAAAAACCCACGCCTATCAGGAGTCAAGGAGTCAGGAAAACATGCCTATTAGGAGTCATGCTAAGAACTCTTACCAACATCTGCATTTTTGAGTGCAACACTTTGTGGACAAAACAAGAGTATCCTTAACATACTGCCACAGGCATAAGGTCCAGCTGCATATTTCTGAGATCTTCTGGCCCCCAATCCATACACAATACAACATCTTCATGATATGCAAAAATTCTTTTCTTAACAGCACAGTTATATATCCAAAGAGGAAGTGAATAAACTGTTTTAGGTTGTCTGTCAAGACRACCTTGGATTCAGAGCTAAATCTTTGAGTTACTGGTGCTGCCTCTTTATATTGAAAGAGTAAATGAGACTGGTGAATAGATCCTGTGGGATGACTGAAATTTTGGATCAAAGTGGATGCTAATTATCAGAGCTGGTAACAGAGAACAGAGTGGGAATGTTGATATAGTATCTTCTGATTTTATATACAGCAATAGAAATTCTAAATCCCAATTAGGTCCTCAGTTCTAACTGTGCAGCCTTTAAACTTTCAAATCAAAACTTAAAGGAGATTTTCAGCGCAATCTGAACTTATATAAMCATGAAGAATAAGTTCAGTACTACTGAACAAAACTGAACAAAAGCCTGCAACTGCTGGACAAGAAGGAAATTATTTCAGCAATTTAGCAATAACATAAGGAAAACAAATGGGTGCCATAGCATACACAGAAAGGTACAGTAAGAAAAATTTCAATATTATAAAGGTACAGAARTTGAAGCTAAAATCACTATGGTGCTGTGGTGAAAGATTAAAAGTTATTTGTGCATTTTCATCACCAAGTGCCTATACAGACAATCATAAAGTGGTAAGGTAATGAATTAAACTTGCCCTGTTTGAAAGATGGAGACAATTTAACAGATCTAAGAACACCTGTGTAGGCTTACAGATATGGATGTGATTAGGATGGTTTTGGTGGAAACATTAAGCAACAGAACAGCCTCCACATTAATCCATATATTCTCTCAGTTTTCTTTAAGAAACTTTCAACAGCATCCTTGAGGTGCCTCTTTAATTAGGTAACAGAGGAAGAAGGAAAAATAAATTTTATACAACCTCACATCAAAAATAAAGCTATTAAATTAACATAAAGTCAGACAAACTTAACCTCTCTTCTTGTTCTAAGGCACTACTCTCTATGCCTGTTTTCAGACCAGGATTTACAAAGAAAAATCACAGAGAATACAGATGCAGATACATGCAGAAAGGCTGCTAAATCTACAGCAATGGGAATCTGCAATGCCGAAAGAGGTARGGTGCCAAGTGTTCCACTGATACAGCTGAAGAACATAGCAATCATCTCGGATATTAAGGAGGGTTTGCAAGTTTATTTTCTGCTTGGTTTAGTTTGCATAAGATAAAGAGTGGTGTGTCAAAGCAACTCTTAACAGACCCTAAGGTCATTCAAATACTTTGAACAATCTAATTTTAGGACTAGGTATGGAAAATTAGAGGTTCTGTTTATTTACCTTGTACCAACAGACAGAATAAATTCTGCCAGAATGAATTTTAGTTTCTAGCTAGTACAACATCACTGAAGTAGATAAACATCAAGAAATTCCTCAGCATGGTCTCGGATAGGAATTTCTACCAAAGGTATCTAACATTTTTTCTACATTCATACAGACATGTGAGATGCAAAAATTGTGAGGGACAAACAGAGCAGTCTGGTCTCCAGTACCATACCTGTCATTCTACTGCACACCCAGAATCCAGTGGACCCCTTTGAAGCACTTAGTCAATTTATATATCATATATGAAAATATATACATTTATACAATGTCTCACAAATGTAAACTCAGCTGATCCAGACCTTCATTATTTCAAGAGTGAATTACCACTCTTGATGTGGTACAGGACAGACAGACAGTTCTTGAGATAATCTTAAAACTACTSTTAGTGAAAACATATCTCAGGCTCTCAGTAACTTGCATACAGCCACCCAGCATTTTGTGTCATGCTTAGTAAACAGAGGTATTCAGATGAACAGTTAAATCTGTGTCTGCATCCAAATTCATATGCAGTATCGTTGAAGCCATCCTCCAAGATCTTTCAGTTCTGTGGTCATCTAAATATTGTCATGGTGTTAGTATTTAAACAGGAACATAAATATTATATTTACTACATGTACCATCCTATCTTAACTGGTTAAAACTCAATGCTTTAAAATCCATGCCAAAAATTAACAATAGTTCAAGGTATATTATCAGTATAATACTAAACTCCAACCTCACAAAAAAACCTAAACCAAAAACAATTCTTAAAAAAGAAAAACAAAAGAAAGCATTACTCTAAGTGTTAGCAAAGSCAGTAAGTTTAAACTAAGAAAAGACAAAAGACTCTAAAGAAGTCATCAGGCACCTTTTAAAATTAGAATTTTATCAGTAACCTCATCCATTTCCCACAGCCAAGACTTTATTATCATTTCTAGCTTAGCTATCAACTCAAGTTTGGTCCATGACATAACATTCTAACTACCAAGAAAGAATAATGGAAGCATTTATTAGAAAAGGAAGGGCTGCTTGCTTTTCACTTCCCATTTGTTTGCTAACAAAACATTCTGTCTGACTTTATAAAATAGCAGCAGTCAGAATGAACAAACAGAAAAGAATTAAAAYTTAAATGGCATACAGTACTCTCCCCAGTAACCACTTCAGAGAGTACTTCAACAGCAAAGCTTAAAAAGGGTAAAAGTAAAACTGACTTTAAATTGACCAATCTTGTTTAAAAAAAAATCGTCTTTGCTAAATAATTTCTGCCTTTACCATGTGAGGAACATTTCCTACCAAAAATCTGGATGTGCTTTATACCAATTCCCAGGATTGAAATAAAGGATAAAAACCAGTCCTGTCTAATGGCATACTGCACGCCAGATCTCCTCCTGCCTGCTGTTTCAATTAGCACGACAGTTTTCAAGGAGCTGCAAAGCCCACACTGGAAGAAGCAATGCACAAACAGCTGATGAGCACCACAAGCAGGCTCAGGTGCCCCAGACACCAGTGTCCACCAAGATGAGGTTCCTGCAGCTCTGCTTCTGCTCATATTCAGGGCCTGTAATTCTACCCACACAAAGCAGAAGGATCCTGTTCCTTCATGCAGTGGTAACAGGAGCATCTGTAACATGTACTATTTTTAGAAGCAACTAGTCCATCGCCAGCTGAGAGAGCTGGAGACCAGGACACTGCTCTGCCTGCTGCCTGCTGCTGCATCTGACCCAGGGGATGTGCTAAGCTCCCCCTGCCTTTCATCACTGCCTACTACATAGACTCAACTGAGAAAAACTTGCTAGAGCCATTTTTTCACATCTCCTCAACTTGCTTCAAGACCTCCTGGGAACTCCAGACAGTTTTTGCAACATTTCCAGTCCCAAGCAGCCAATGCTTTGTGGATTACACTCTGGTGATGTCTGCAGGTTTCCCGCAGGTYTCCCACAGGCTCGAGCGTTTTGTAGACAGCTCAAGGCTTTGATTGCATCACAGGATGGCAGGTGYCAAAACCAAAATTTAGCCCTCTAATTCATAGACACACATTTAATCCTGTTCAAAAYTTCAAAATTTTTTCCAATTATTCTGACGTACAGCAAAATATGTGCCTATGTGAGCATCAAATGATTTCCATGATTTTRTATCTTTTAAGAGCTCAGTATCATTATTCTTATCTAAACTGTACAGCGGAAATTGGAGTAAAGCACTAGTCCATTACATGACAATTATAACATGAGAAGTTTCCAAGCATTAAAAATCAGAATGTCTTCTTGGCTGTTCTGTGAAATTTATTTTCACAGGAATTGAGCAACATTTTAAAATAAAGCATGAATGGCCATCTTACGGATCCAGATAAGGCACTTCCCATATTCAAGAGAGGAAAGTCCTAACATTTCCTCTTAAAAACCAAGCATTTTGGTGAAGTTTTTACAGAGTACTGTAACACATCAAAGTGCATTCTCACACACTGAGAAAGGCAAACAGAGCCATTCAAGAGCTCCATCTTATTTTAACTATTGTCCATAGGGCATTACAGAGACTGTTTTTCTCTTCTCTCTCTGTTCAACCCCTCGAATAAATCCCCTTTATTGGATTATGGATTAATGCAGCAACTATAGCAGTAAGCTGTTTCCATGAGGGTGAGAAAACATAAGATGTGTACCATTAAGCAGCGTAACATCTCACTTGGAACTTGTGGGTCTGTCTTGGATATTGCCTTCATTACAGGGAAACAATATTTATGTCTCATTAAACGCATTTTAAACAATATCACTAGCACAGAAATTTAGCACCTGCTAAAATTGTCCCAACACTTTATTAATGTAATTCCCTATTTTCTTTAAAGCATCTAATGTCCACTAAATCTACCAGCAACTCATTTTAAGTCACTGCTCCCATTAAACAATTAATAGCTATATGTATRGTAAAGAACACATTAACTTTAAGACTATTATATAAATTACAGGCTGCCCTTTCCATGCAGAATAGTGAACTACTGATGCTGCCTCTTTTCCAGAAAGAAATAAAYCTGTACTATTATAGTGGCATTGTGGACTGTGATCCCCTGAAACTCAGAACAGYATTTACCCAAAGATCTCAAAACATCTGACAGATGTGTACTCTCATTTTATAGAGTATGACACATAAAATGGAATATTATGCTCTTGAATAAGAGAATTTCAAATGAAGACAGAGGCAGAAGCTAGGAATAGAAATCCCAGTTAGTTCTTCCAACTACCAWGCCACTGCTCTGTCTGCATTTCTACCTCCAA
Source organism: Malurus melanocephalus (assembly GCF_030028575.1). Lineage (NCBI taxonomy): Eukaryota > Metazoa > Chordata > Aves > Passeriformes > Maluridae > Malurus > Malurus melanocephalus. Next base: position 4,783,414 of record NW_026623241.1, on the reverse strand, counting down.
AAGACTGATGAAAAGCCACATGAGCTAAAAATAACCTCTGATTAGCAAGGCAGAAGCCCTATGAAAACCAAATGAGCCAGTCTCACTCAAGGCTGAACTGGAACCTAAACCTCAGTGTTGTAARGCCAGGTTAATGTTTTGCTCAAATTAAGTGAAACTGAGTTTTCCAAGACAACAATTTTGGTCCAGAGAAGAGTGTTAGAAGCACTCATACTATATTTGTCAAACTTATATAGTTGAACTGATCAGGCAGAGAAAACCTCCAGATTTCAAAAAGACAGAGAACAGCCTTCAGAACAGCTTCAAGTTGAGAATATGAGTTCTGATTTCATCTGGCTTATGTTAATTAATATGAGRAGGCTGAAAATCTSTGGAATTGAGATTTTTCTAGGAAGATGGCAAAAGTAAAAAATTTTAATTTGAGAAGGGCAGAATAGACAATTACTATTTATGTGTGATATACTGAAGATTTAAAGGAGTGGGAAAGTTTACGCAATTTCACAAAACTCCTTTTTTGAGGCCATGATAGGCTGCATRATCCCATACTTAAAGACTCAGATTTATCTTCTGAATGTTCCTTTAAGCTCATCTGGATATTTGGCTTACAGAAAAGAAGAGAGTGGTTCAGTCTTTTCTGTGTGTTCACTTGGATGCTTAGCAGTTATTTGCTTTCCCTCCCTTTACTCCCGCAACATTTGGTGAACTGTGTTGAATATATTTCATTCTGGTGTGTGAATATATAAGACCCACAGATTTTGTTGGTTTTAGTGGGGAGAACAAATATTTACCATAGGATGGTGAAGATTCATTGGCAAGATTTGCATTTGTTGCTCTGCAAGGCCTGGTACTATTTGATGCAAGTTCACATAAAAAAAAAGTTGGCTCTGATGATGAAGTTAATAGTAGGGGATTATTAGGAATCTAGGGAAAAGAAAGCATTGAGAGAAATTTTTTTCACATACTATTTCCCACTATAGCTGGTAATGTTCAATCATTTTCTGTGTGAATTCCAAGCCACTACAGGCATTTTTCTTGTTGTATTGCAGCCGATTCATGCTTGACATTCAAAAATCTCACTATTTCTCTTGAGGAATACTGTTTTGAGGTATATGCTTTGAAAGATGAATATCAAATGCACTCTCCTTACTGCAGATGCAATTATATCTAAGGGCTAAACAGTACCCATTTAATTGTATGTTGCAGATGGCTGCTGGTTTTAAAGCAAACAGATGTTGGCCACATCTTCTTTCTTCAATATATGCAGTTTRTGGGCTGCCAGTAGATACTGAGATGAATGTTTAGGAAGTTGATATTGATGAAGAAATGCATAATATAAAACCAACTGCAGCACAGTTCTAGACARCTAGAATTCTTCAATTAGCTTTATTGCTTTACCTTTACTTAATCTATCTTTCCAATTAAAACTGCACCAGAATTGACAGTTTTCTTTTACATGAACAGCTGGCATCAGTTGCTATCACACACTCAAGTTACAGATGGGTGCAGTCATTCAACATCAACACAGCTTCAAAACTCARCAATGGGTTGCTAAAACACAAGTTTCCATATAGTAGTATGAAGGGTTAAAATGCATTGTTTGAAGCCCCACAACCTCTTCAATTCCTTACAATCACTCATAAGGATACTTTGGACATCAAGAATTTACAAATATTAATTGTGTTTGTCAAATGCTGCCATGTTGACTACTCTTACAGTACTTTTGTAGAAACTACTATACCATCAAAATCCTTGGATACCTTAATTGATTAATTAATTTAAACAATACWGAGGACCTAAGTCATCTTTAAAATTTGCGTATTGGGAAACTGAGGTAAAGATTCATCAGCAAGTACAGAATGGTTTGAGTAGCTGTCAGAAGGGGATGCTAACATGACCTCTTGCAAGGGGCAGCTCCTTTAAAAATCAGAGCTGACTCAACTAATTTAAATGCTCATAAAGGAAAACCACATATTTTTAAAAGGTATAAAACTACTCAAACAACATTAAAATGTAAAACAAGAGTGGGAAGCCAAAACTGGACAAGCAAAGGGATAAAGGATAAAAACTGCAGCCAAAAGGAGACGGAGACAGAACCAAGAATTCACTAGAGAGCAAAACAAATGTCCAAGCACATGCCAAAAGACCAGGGAGAAAGAGGAAAAGCAGGGAAAGCCAGAGGAGACAGGCAAGAGTAAACTGCATACAGCGCCAATCAAATATCCTACCCAGCTTCTCTTAGCAAGAGGAAATGAAAAAATGTGGGGTTTTTTCTGCTCTAAGTTTCCTCCATGCAAACATTACATTAAATGCTTTTTGATGCCACAGAATTCAGAAGAAAACTAAAGTCAGAAGGTATTTCCTCTAAACGGCACTGCTGAGTTATAGCTGTTAACCAGAGTATGATGGCAACTCAGGTCTCCTCTGAACAGGATGGGCAATGTCTGAATACACACTCAGTGTGGCCGCAACTCCACAGCGTGTCCTTACGCAAACTTGCTCACCCAGTCTCACTCCTAATCTCAGAAACAAGTTTATAGCACCATCTCAAAAAAGAAATCTAGATTAATTTATGGATGAACAGTTTCACTGCTGTCATAGTTTTCCTCAAATTGTTGCAGGGAAAACTTGCTTTCCCTGAGAAATCAGGAGGATATCAGGGTACAAAGCTGTTATATGACAAACACTAATTCCAGGACTTTATTTATATATTACAAATAGARCTACCACTATAAACTAGACCCAAGAACCACAACCACCAAGCATACCACACAATACCTACAACARAACTCAAAGTATAACTAAAGTGCAAAATACATTACAGTAGCTGCTCCCACTAAATGACAAGTGCAAATCTGCAAACCAGAAACCAGCCAACTACAGAACATCCATGCTGCACAATACTGCCCCATCCTTAATAAAAAACGTATTTGCAGAGAACGATAAATTGGTTTCATACAGTGCTTTCATTAAAGAGAAAGTCTCTAATCCTTTTAATCATGATTATAACTTCMTATGTTACATAATGTAAACACATTTGGCAAATCTATCTGAATCCCCCACTTCAACTGCAACACTATTATTCTAGTTACAGAAAGACGCTCATCTTTAACAAGCAATATAAGTTTTTATAACAAGCTGGTAACTACAAAATTGACGTCATCCCACCTGATTCAGCAACCTTTCAGTACACAGACATCAACTTTGAGAGCTTATTTTTATCATTAACAAAAGTATACAACATCAATCGAATTTCTTCTGTGTCTTAAGCATACAACCAGGAGAAAAAAAAAGCTCTTTGCTCATTTAAATAAATTCTTAGGAAGTAATTCAAGAAATAAAATAAGGTCACTTAATTCAGTCACAGACTATAATTAAGTCATGTGTGTTAATCACTTAACAAAACAGGTCAGACAATCAATAATATTTTTTTTTTCAAAATGAACATACTTTCCCTTCAGAACGGAGTACCTACTTATTATGCTTCCTTATAGTTACAACATAAATACCTTCTTTCTTTAYACACAGGTCCATGAAAAACAGCCTTCAGAAAACTCAGTCTTGCCTTTTCTTGTTTCAGGTGCTACACTATACTGAGCCACCCAGCAAGAAAAGCAACAGAGAGGTACATGGTCCCTTGATTTTTACGTTGCTGAACTCAAGACACAGCACTGCATTGCTCYTTTCCTCGCACACTTTCCTTCTTCACAAAAAACTTTTTATTGTGCTTTAACAGAAGGTCAATGGCTATCACTTCTCTACTCCAGCACAATGGTGAATTGAAACAAGAACCCATAGCTGTTTAGACCGACAAAGCAACCAGTATGTCTAAGCCAATAAAGCGATTTGTTCATTAAAGCTACTAATAAAGCAACCTTTTGTTAGTCTATGAAACATCAGAAACCTCATAGAATGCATTTAACTATGCTTTCTTAAAAATCACCAACTCAAAAGTTCTAAAATCTGTTAACTTCTCCACTTCCTTAAACTGATAGTAAAATACCTCAGTGTTGACTTTTCAAAACACAGCAAGAGTGATGCAAACTTTCCTGCCTACTCATCATGAGAAATATTTAGGGCTTMTGGTAAAGATATCCCCCCTGACAAGAGCTCAAATTCACCAGCTTATGTAAAGTTTCTTGTGCAACACTGACAACCTGTAATAGTGACCACCACAATTATACAAAACAGGAACAAAATCATTCAATGAGCGCACTCAGTTTAGACCCAAAGATTCATTTGGATTTGACAAACAAAAATGATAGGAGCTGAAGTGACCAAAGATCAAAAATGCTGTTAGCACTCATGTGCACTGCCTCCAATTAAAGCAAAGTCTGAACCTGATTCCCCAGCACTCCGTGTTGCTGAGTGGAGGGGGTTTGTAACTATTCTCAATAACCAGCACTAACCTGACAATCTAATTACCATCAGCTAGTCAAAAAATGCAGGCAGGTATTTCCTCTAAACCTCTGCATTTAGAACCTGTGAAAGACAATTTTACCAGCAGCAATACTCAAGTATCGAAGCTGCATAACATGTTAACATAGACAACAAAGCAAAACGGCATGTGAGGAGAAAAAGTGTCTGTACTCAGCCTATTTAACAGTGAAACACCCCTTGTCCTACAGGAAACACATCATAGAAGCAATCTTAAGTCATTCTTCTGCTGCCATTTCTCGTCTGCGTCTTTTCATCAAGCACAGCGCAACTACTGGATTTTTCTATACGCACAACRACCCAAGGAAAAAAAGCAAGTTTCATCCTTTTTATTACAACTTCTCCAGAACAAGATTCCCRTTTGTTACACTGGATATAGCATTTGAATTCTTAGTGAAAGTTCTTYGTGAATTCTTAGTGAAAGACAGTAAAGTATTTGTCCCCACTCAGAGGTGTTTACAATCAGCCAAAATGCTTTGCTATTCAGAAAAATATAATCTTTATTTATAAAATAAACAAGTCTGCTATCTGGAACAGTGATAGCATCCCTCCCTCTACACTGCTGCTCTCACTATCAAGCCATGAGATTATATCCTCCTTCTGGAATTAAGTGCTTATTCTAACAATAACACTTCAAGAGCATGTGAAACTTTTCAATTAAACAGTTGTCAAGCGGCCTGATAAGGCACAGAAAAACAACTGATAGCTGAAACGAGTCATACAACAAGTTTTGCAGACTTCCTAGTTACTGCCAAACAAATAGTTAATCAGTGAGTAGCTAAGAGGCAAACAAATGACCATTAAAATTCATAGCAAAAAGAGACAGGTAATTTTCTTTAATTGTAACATTTCAACCAACTTCTCAGCTTTTCACTTAAAGCTTTTTTGGACTTTGGAGTCTTTTACCTACCACTGCACCACTGACGTGCTGGCAAAGAAAACAGCAGGACAGTAACTATTGCAAAGACACTGATTCTAAAGAGAGTTACACAATATTTTTCTTACGTCGTCTTTAAGAGAGCATAGTAAGTTTAAACATAATGCTTTCCTATTTAAGTTTGGAAACCACACTTTTCTAATTCTCCCTGCCCATAACTGACAAGGTCTTGCAACAATTTTATAGTCCGGTATTCATTTAGGCTGAGAAGATTCATACAAGGATCAATCAAGAACATAATACACTGACTGATATTTGTGATCAACTGCACTTTTCAGTTTGCTTAACTTCCAAAATAAATCCTCTCCTTCAGTTCAATTCTACTTCTCTCACAGTACAATGTCAATGGAATTTATGTTCCTAAGTGACTTAAGCATACTTGAAAAGTCCTACTTTTCGGAGATTAACTTCTTGCTCTTACAAGTAAATAAACAGAAGCTTAGACTAATGACTTTTTGTCAATGGAWAACTGACAATCAATTCCTTTCTGAGGCGACAAAAGTACATGACAAAGAAGTTTGAAAAATTTACATTTGTAGCTACTGATGCAGTAAACATCATGCAAGCATACAGCTTTTCACAGGTATTCTTATGACCAAATTTAAGTGCATACTCCAGTGACTGCAGGATCAGATATGGATTTCATATCTTATCTTCACCTGTATTCTACAAGAACTGATCTGAATAGCCTATCACTAGCAGCAACAGAAAATTAACAACCGAGTTTAAATGCTTCACAAGTATCTTCAGATTTTTCTTCCATGATGGCAATCAATTTGACACTAAAAAAAAATCTTTAAAATTTTTTTAAAGCCTATGATGATTATTTAAATAACTGAAATAATTCACATAATAACTAGTATTTTAAAGAAACACTCTAAGTTACATGCCTTTATCGCCTTAAGATTTCAAGATGTAGATTGCAGAATCCTTCTTGTATATTTCTATAAATAATACATTCTTTAAATGTATACATTTATAGAACTATTTAAGAAATAGGTTCTATAATTTATTCTTATCAATTCTTATTCCCAAACACAATCTATTCTTACAAATCACCCAGTTAAATAAAGGCTTTAGAGGCATACAGAAAACCAATAAGGATTACATTTACTTTTATGCATTAAAGTACTCACATGGGATGATAGTAAAACTGAAGTTCACAATGCACTCTTAACACCACAGACCGAAAGWAAACTTGAATTACAAGAGCTGAATTTTTATTTGCTCTGCCTGATTGCAACAGTTGTAATGCTAACATGGGAAACTTGCTGTTCATCATTTCAGATAGATCCTAGTGCTTCTTTATTATTTTCATGATCCATAACATCAAAAGACTGAAACTTTAGAGTTGCTAAGCTGATGTTCTAACCACATAAAAAGATGACCACAGGAACAACCACACAGGAATTGCCATTTCCTGAAGACACAAATGAGAATTCCTCATCCTTGCTTTAGTACCCACCATTTTCACAGGGTMAAGCAATTCTTCAGCAAACATTCCCCCAGTACAGCCTAAACTTCAGCTATAGCTGCCATTCGTAGGGTTGACTTTAATGACGAAGCACGAGTAAGCACGGATACCCAAACAGCACCTCGACATTCAAGAAAAATCACATAGTGAAGAAGCAGCAGTTATCTTAAGAGAGGTAAGCTCCTGAACCCAAAACTACTTACATACAGAAGAAMTAGGACCTGAAAAAATGGTCTTTTGGATCAAAGATCCTCATTTCAAGGGACTATGCCAGAGGCAAGTRACATGAAAGGCAAAGAACAGTAGTTGTTCATTGTCCCTGCAACACGAACAGTAGGCAGCAGCTAACAGCAGGAGCCACCTTCAAAACATCAGTGACTCTTCAGGCAATACACAGCAGATCTGTGGCATTTGTTGTGAAAGGATGCAATAGAGATGAAAACTTTACAGGGGTTCAAGAAGAAATTGTACAAGTTCCCAGAAGAGAAGTCATTCAAGAGTTTCTGAATAAAYAGAAACAACATCTGCCTCAGAGATTCTATAAACTGAAAGTAGCTGGAGAATAAGTACAAAATTAAAAGCATCTAAAATTTATCTTGTTTTCAATGTTCCCCATGCATCCACTTACACATTTTTTGAGGTGGGTCATGTGAATAACTAGTGAACTTCTGGGTTCCTAGATTTTCTCTTTTATGGCTATCAGACACAGGACACTAGGCTAGAAARAACACCAGAATCCAGTGTGAGCCTGTGGGCCAATTCTACAATATATTTGAAACTATTTATTCAACACAACTTAAAACAGAACATTTCAGTTAAAATATAGAAGAGTATCTTACTTTTTGGACACCTCTCCCAAAACTGTCATCTTGATACATTACATTCAAATGTTTTAATGAGCTTGACCTTTCATTCAAAATATTAGTTACAAAATTATATCTCTACTGGAATAATATTACTGATTATTCTTCACTAAAACATCTACAGCAGTTTCCTGGCTTTGCCTCCTAGACACTGTGTCTGTGTAAGCTCCTACTGAGCAACAGAATGGTTCTATTACCAAACAGTTCCAGCTGCCATTTTTCCACCGAGAAAAGCTAAATTACTCGCTTTGGGTTTGTTTGCAGGTTGTCTCCCTTCCTGAAAACTGATACCAAAAAAAAAAAATGGATGGAAGAACATGTCACAGGCATCAGCCTGTTCTCCAATTAGGGAGACCTCTATAGCCTGTTTGTTCTCTTTCCACTACACATCTCACAGTGTTTCTGCCATCTGAATTCAAAATCTCCTAGACGCTACATTCAAAGTCTAAGAAAGMCTACTTGAGCACACCAGTTTCTCAGCTGCCACCACTCCACTACACAATTTGGGGGAGTAGAACAGAGCTAACAAACCTAAACCATCAACACCTCAGTTGGAGAAAACATGGTACTTTTGCATTTTCTCATTTTATTAGCAGAAATCAGAACTGAGTGATTCCACGGGAATAAGACAAAAAAAAAATTATAAATAATAAAAAATTGTATTCACCTCCTACTAGAAATACCTAGTATTAGCATGTGAGAAAACACAGTACTTACCTACATTTCAAAGAGCCACTAAAATGATTTAACATCTTACAAACAAATAAGCCTTTCATGCATAGCAAGCTAGCTGAAACAATTGTTTGGAGAATATGATTGTAAAACATATGCAGGTTGATATCAGAGATTTTACACAGCATGGCTTCTGGAAAAGAAACTGCTTTTTTAGGCTAGTAGAGTTTTATAATAACAACAGTGAACTAAGGAGAAATTGCTGAAAAAAAATAAAACACTTTAAAAAAGCCTCCCTCAAAGTCTCAAGAGGCCATTAAGTAAAATTAATACCGGTGTTAGGGGAAAACATTCACATTTAGATGCCAGCAATAAAGCATTGAAAGATAAAGCAGTAAGTGGTCTGTTAATTTGCAGAAAAAGATTAACAGCAGAAGGCCACAGTTCTGCCCTAGAACTGCCACACATATTCCCTAATGGTCCAGAAAACAGAAAGTGGCAAAACTCATTCACATGAAAGCTATGAAGGTTAAGATAAGAGAAGGAACCTGAASATTTTCGTGTAGTCTAACCAAGCTAGATAAAATGGGAAATACATGACAGACAAACAAAATAATCAACAAGGTATTGTGTGTCCAGGTGAATATTTCACTCACCAACTTCTTGGATCTACGAATTCAGAAAGAAACATACTGACTCTTGATACACTCAGTAAAAAAAAAAAAAAAAATTAGGATGTGTATTAAGTATTGTGGAGAATATTACAATTGGTACACTGCAAACTGAATGCAGCATTTTAAATAGGCACTTTGTAAGCACAGAGCACTCCTGGGCTCTGTAGGCACACTGTAAAAAATGGTTTGAAATGTAGTTAAACTAAGTTTTAAAAGGTGAAATCTGATTACAGGCATCTAAAAGGGGAAGTCAAAAATCATCTGAAAATTTGGGATTGCTGATCGTAACTGAGAGATGCRGAATAATATAAAGGAGAATACATAGGAAAAAACACACTAAGAACTTWAACAGGATTTTTAGAACAAAAACAATATATCAACTAAACTGGGGTTAAAGCATCACAAATAACAGGAAGAACTACTAATTACTTGAAGCTTTAGAYATGAAACTTTCCAGTGACACAATAYTTTTCCAAAAAGTGATACTGAAAAGAAAGAGAGATACATACGCCTTATAATGAAATCCTCCTGTGTTTCTGGAGATGGCAACTGATAGGCAGAGAGAATAGAACAAAWGCCAAACTTCCAGCTTTAGAACCAGTAGAATTCTTGAAGGCAAAATTTTTTCCCTCTTTGGCAGCTGCCACCAAGTGTATGCATAGCTCTGCAACCATCACAGCACATGCTGCCTTCACCCCAGCTAGCAAACTCAAAGAAGTTTGGTAGCTTATATGGGGAGTAGAGTAATAGTCAGACTGCGGGATCTGACATTCTGTGATAAGGGAGGTCACAGGAGATACCAGGACAGTAATCAGGACTGTTACTGCAGCGATGGGATATGCAGCAGACAGAGGATACAAACCCACAGGAAACAAGGTTTTGTTAGCTCCCATGCTCAAAAGGACAATTTGTTTCCCTTGTGTTTTACAGATATGAATACTAATATTTCTGTACATTGCAGCTTTGATCACTGTGTTAAATGCAGCTCTACTGAATAAAAGGACTACTTTGTCCAGATYGGCATGCTTATGACTGTGATATGAAGAGAACTCGAGGGAAAAACCTTTGAAGATCAAGCACATGCTCTACTTTATAGGCTGAATTGGCAGTAGCAGCTAAAGGTGGTTTATATCATGCATACMGTTTACAGCATGATACATATGACAATATTTCTGCAGTTTAGTATAAGGACTATAAACATTTTTAGATTACTTAAATTTGTGTTGCTGCTAAAAGGGGCAATGCCACTCTCTACTTACTCAAAAGGCTAAGAATTTAAGCAGCAGTAGTACTCATGCTGGCTCACAAGCAGCTGGATTTCAGAAGTGGACAGCACAACCACAAAAGTGACCAAGACACAGGGGAACAAGATTAGCCCTTTTGGTCATAGCACATACTCCACACTGATTTCAGCAGATCATCAAACRATAACCATGAGATGTCAGGGCACAGTTAAGCTGATCTAATGGCCAGCCAGTGCCCAAAGGGTTCACTTCCAGCTGTGCATCCCCTATGCCAGCTCTAACGCACATTCCATGTCACACCGAGCCAACCCAATTCGATTTTTAGCTCCCTTCTCACTTAATTCAGGGAACAAATATGATAGAAAACCAATACCAAAAAAATTACTTTCAATAATCTTGACAAAAAGTTAGATTAAACCAATAGCTAGAGTAGGAAGAGATGTGGGTAGAAGTTGTTTGGAGCCATTCCTTTCAGCAGCAACTAAGCAGGTCAAATACAATATGAAATGACAGCCCGATAAAGGACAAGTGCATATAACACCYCAGGCACCCTCAACCTTTGTGAGGCTTGAAATTACTCTGTGAAGAAAGGGTGAACTGTTTCATGATAAGTTTCTCCTTTTTAATCTTTGCTAGGTCGTGCCTAACCTACAATCAATTTTGTTCCCACCACACTSCAGTGTAAACAAACAACAGGAATGAGAAGGACCAAAACGTTAACACTTTTTTTTTTGTGCCACTAAACAAGCTTTTGTTTTTCCAGCCATTCCCAGCACCCTTTTGAAAGGTTCCCACAGCCCGTGTAAACAACCACAAGCTGAGCGGGATGACTGTATGTGCCTCCTACATAGGCAGCAGCCACAGCACGCAGCTCCCCTCACTAGACAGCCACACATCCACCCCATGACAGGGACACCACCCACCTCCACCCTTCCARCAGAACTCCTGCCTGTGCTCCTGAGTCACTCTGAATGCTATCTAGTGCTCCCACCAGGCCCAATGTCACTAATGGYGGAGCTGAAGTTTGGCCCTCAGTTATTTCACTATCAGCCCACTTCTTTTCTGCAGCCTATCAGGAATTACTTGATTTAAAAATAGTCAAGCAAAACAGTGTTCAAAGCACAAATAACAACAGACTTACCATGGCAATAAGCTATAAAGCTGGGAATACAATATACAACCTGAAATCAGAGAATCAGAGAACTGTTTGGCTTGGAMGGGACCTTAAAGGTCATGTAACTCCAACCTTTCTGCCATGGGCAGGGACACCTTCCCCTATACCAGGTTTTTCAAAGTCCCATTCAGCCTGACCTTGAAGATGAGATCAGAAAACAGGATGCCCTGGAAACATATTAAATAAAACTGTGCATGTCAAAGCACATGTTTTGCTACACCAAGCCATATCGAAGAACTSCCCTAGCTGTAGTGCACTCAGGTATGTAAAACTTTCTAATTTAAGTTAAACACCTGGACAACCTAAATAAGCAGCTATTATGGAGACAATCACTTCTGTGTTACAGTACTACAAAATGCAAAGTTCAGCCACCTGTGCATTAGAGCCCACTTAAGATATTATTAGTAAGACCTCCTTCACACACATAAACACTCCTCTGAAGACGCATCATGTCAAAATATAGTTAGTATTACTCCCATGTTACAATGGGGTTACCAAAGTCTACATGCTACTCTTGACATGTTTCATGAACATGATTTTATGAACATGATTTCATGAACATGAAGTGGCCATTCAGGGCTGTGTATCGCACAGCTGGTAGAGTGGAGCAAGTGCAGGGCAACACATAGTRCAGCAAGCTGGGAGTCGAGGTGACCAAGCCTAGCTCTTACCCAGACCACAGACAGCAGAGTCAGAGTCCACCTGCTACCAGAGATAACACAACTAACACACCGTGAAAGCAGAGGGATCTAACTGTCCCCTTCTACCACAGGCTTGTCATAAGGGTCCGTGTCTGCCCCACTGCTACACAGACAAGTTTAAACATGGACCAGGTGGAGGAAGCATAGGAGTTTGAATAACTTTCCCCCTCCTGCTCAACTCTTGCAGCAAGCAGCAAGTTAGGAGAAAAGCAATTCTCAAACACAGTGCCCCAAATAAACTGATTATTTCAAATTCATTCTTGTGGAAAGATGAAACGGGACCTGCTATTTAGGCATGTGGAAAAAGGAACAGTGTCAGAAGTTTCCTGGCCAAAAAAAACCCMAGAAGATAAAACCACAGCAACTTTGCCTTAGTGTGATTTAAAGGATGCTGAAGATGACTCAAGATCCATAAAAATTGYCACTGTTGTACTATGCAGTAAAGAAAAAAAGCATTACCTGTCATTGCAGTGATCCACCCACTCAGAGAAATGCCACAGATCTGCAGACATACTCATCAGCTCTCATCAGCTCTGGCAATAGCAGACTAAACTGCCATAGCAGAACTCAGAAACAAACATTACAAATAACTTAGACAAGGGTATCTCCAGGATCACAGTTTCAGGGCCCTTTTCTGTTGTGCTAGATCATCTCTTGCTTTGAGTACCATGGCATGAATAAAAGCAAAATGACAAGAGAATGGACACTCCTGGCAAACTGCAGGTTTACTGACCACCGCACCCAAGCTCAGGGCCACAATAACACAGCTTAGCAAAGAGACAGACAATGGTGAAGCAAAGGTGAAGACATCCTGTTTTCAACAGAGATTCAGCACTRCGCCAAGCTATGTGGGGTCACACCTGCCACAAAAGATGAGTTACATTTCCTCAGCGACGCCTGAGTCCATAGCTGTACTTTTGCTTATCATTATTTAATGGTTATGGCCTTGAATACTAAAGAAAATACTCTTTAGTATATTCTAAAGCCTTATTAGGCAATGAAGAAGTCAACAATAGCAATGTATCCACTACTGCCAGGTYTAGCAAATAAATGCTAGATTTTGCAGCTACTGCAATAGCTAGTGAGCAACTTCTCAAGCATGAAGTACGCTACAATGCTGAAAAGGCTTGCACTTGCCAGGGAACACACTGAGCAGCTTACCCTCCTAAAAAGGGAACTTGGGGAAAAGCTTGAAACCTTTTCTTCCCCATTGGCTTATGATGCTTTGGGCTTGTTAGTCATTTAGKAAGACAAGTAGCTTGTCCTGAAGTAGCCTGTTCAGTTCTGAAAACACTGTGACTATTTTCATTCCTGTAGATATATACGGACACACATTCTATCCTATAAAGCACATCACATATTTTACATAAAGACAGTAATAACCTTTCACATTGTGTTGCAATTCTGCAACACAACAACTTAACTCCCTATAAGCATTGCCAGATCCTAGCAYGCTACAGCAGATCTAAACTTAAAGTTTCACCATTAAGAAAACAGGGTAGGCTTTATCCTCAAAAACACGTGCTCCSAAAGTATCCACCAGCATCTGTGAGAACACAGAGCTAATGAGTGCAGTAAGGACATTATGACRGTCAAAGAGGGCAGAGTTTAAGTAGATACTGTCAACAACACACACCCAGGGTTTGCAGTTCCTGTCCTTCTGAAATTCACAGCAGTTGCCACAACCTACAAGAACACAAAGCCACAGCTGAGTGATTCTGACTCTGCATGACAAATTAAGGGAGTACTTCAATCTATCAAAAGGACCCACCAAAATTTCATGTGCAATCAAGTCTCCACCATCATCCTCAAGTTCTTGGATAAACCCACCAAGGTAACACACAGGTGAAGTCTCTGGTAACCAGTATCATGTAAAGGTCACCCCCCACATTCCAAGCCATCCARAGCAACATTTCTAAAGGAAGAAATGCTGAAGAGGGAAAAAAAAAAAAAACCCCAAGCTTTGACATTGGACTAAAAGGCTGAGGAACAGGAGAAGGGGACATAGGAACAAGTGCAATGGTTATCCCAGAACCAGATTAGGTTTTTTATTTTCAAAGAGAGACCCATGCATAAAGAGAGAGAACTGGAAATGGAAAGAATTAATTTATTATTAGAAGCTAGGATACTGGAGTGGCAAAACTCATCGACAGTGTTTTATGTAGAGTTTAAGAGGAAATTATTGCAACTCTACTGCAACCCTCCTCTAACCTCTCACTCAACCCCAGCTCCAGCTCCACAAGGCTAGGTCTCACCTCAGAATGTGCATACCTCTCAGCTCCACCCTAGGGCAGCCCTCCTGCCTTGGTAAGGAGGCAGATCTTGTGCTTAGAAAGTATTCAGCAGAATGCCCTGCCCTCTGAGTGCACTTCATCTCAGCCTGCCCATGCTGAAGTTCATAAACTTCCCAGTGCTGTTCATAAACTTCACTTCCCAGTGAAGTTCATAAACTTCCCAGGTAACAGGCAGCTCAAGCCATCCATACCATGAAAGGTTTTCAAGCAAAAAAGCACTTCAAAACATTCACGTTTTGGACAACTTTGAATAATAATAAGTCTTTAAACAGGAAGCATTACTTAACCTTAACTACCTCAGAGCTGTTCCTCTGCTCACAGAGCTGCTGTGAGCAGCCACCCAGTCTCAGGTCACAAGACAAACCAGATTCACCCAGGCAGGCCACTCGAGCCAGGCACTACCTGCCAATGAGCTTCCCCAATGCTGGAGCTGCTAGAAAGCAGCAGACCCATCTGAAACACAGACCAAGCAACTTCAAGAAACCCATCCCTTTCCCCTCCACATCCCCATGGCCCCTGCCCATGTAACATCTAAGGTACATCAGTATGTTAATCAGTTTCATAATAATATATTTGAGTTGCAAAAATCCAAACAGCACTCTCAATCTTTTATGAGAGTATTAAAGGGAAARTGTTTTTCTTTCTCTAAATATAAGCTGAGGCAAATAGCATTGCAAAATGTATCATACTGGTATAATTCTAAATTACAGCCAAAACTGAAAACAGAAAGCACATACTTTCTTGTTTGTTTGGRGTTTTGTTTGTTTGTTTTATGTYTTAATTAAAACATCCCATGCTTCCCTATTTTACAGCCATATTTGTGGTTGGTCAGAAAACTATACAAATTCTACTCGTTCATAGTGCAACAGCCACCACTGATCATGTTGATGGGATTTAGGATGGAAAAAAAGAGCTGCTTGAGAGCACATCTTGCTGTGAGTACACACCTGCTGAAATCATCATATCAGAAGTGTGCCACCAAAACAGCACACACCAACACTCTTCATCCTCCAGCACAACGCAAAGCCAACTGTCTCAGGTCAAGACTCAGGGAAAGCTTACCTGAACTAAGCAGGCTAGTTTTGGACAATATTTCACATGCCTCCTCTTACCAACCAGCTGTGGGTGTTGTATTCTCTAGCTGATGGTAACATCATCAATTGCCCCAGCAAATGGGAAAAGGTATCTGTGGTACATTAAGACATGACATTATAGAAAAAAAATGCATTAACCCTTGTAAAAATAACTGCAATTGTTTCAGAGAACACTGAGAAAAAAAAAAGAGTGAAGAGCTACTGAATTACACAGATTTGTCTGTTAAGCAAAAATGAGCAGTCTTGAGGAGATGAGCGCATAWTTTTTGCTCTAGTGAGCATGAACAAGACTGAATGCAGTAGTTCCTTTTACTCTGACATTCCTTACTTTTGAAGTACTTGACCTTACAGACATAAATCATGTCCACATTACTGATAAAAAAAACCCAGCAAGGATCTATTAGAAAATATTTGACTGCAGYGTATTCACTGATATAGGACAAACASTGGAGTAGCTGACCAGAAYCACTGGTGGAAAGATGTAGGCAGGACTCACAACATTGCAACAATTTAATAGCTYTCATTCCCTCTTCCTGCCCCAAGAAATGTCCCCTCACAAGGGAGCCACAATGCCTCTCACATTCATTGCAACCAAATAATGTCCTGCATATGCATAGTTCTCATAGAAGAAAAGCAAATGTGTACTTTAATATTTAAGTAAGAGCCTAATCAAGATATTATATTTATTTATTTATTGATTTTGGCTGAACAGAGCAAAGAGCCAAAAATCAATTACTTTATTATTTCACCACTTTATAAAGTGAAAGATGGAAAATGACCTTTCATTTACTATTAGATACAAAACTGTGACAGATGAGGAACGGAGAGGGATTTAGTATTTTTCCTCTCTCCTAAGAAAGGAATAAGAAGGTASCCAATGCACCTGATAGCACATGTATTCAAAACAAGTCACTTCAAAACAGGGACTTGTCCACTCCTCCCTCAAAGCCACCAAACACGTTCACCCAAGAGGAAACCACTAAGGGTTGCCAAATGCACAGAAATTACACAGCCCTAAAGTACACACCARTAGCAACCGGAAGGGTGCTCTGGGACGGGGACTTTCGAGCACATGGTGCTGCCTACAGTCTTTCACAGACATCCACTGCTGACCATGAAGAGACACAAGAGACTGGGCTAAACTGCCCTTGCTGCATTTAGCCAGAAGAACCTGTGTGATAACCAGCGGCTGTACCACCACAAAGCACGACCAAGAAGTTTATTGACAATAAGTCRGCTTCCACGCTTACGTGGTTCTAGGTCTTCATCAGACAAATACTTAAAATCTTTGTAGCCTTTGCTGTCACAAGAGACTATCTTAATGTCCATAGCAGTGACCCCAGGAAACAGATTTTGTCTATTCTGTGAATACGTAGAACATTTCAGTGCTGAACCATCCATCGGTTTCCACAAATTCACTAAAGCACAATACTTTGTTGTGGAAGAGCATTTTCATGAGCAATTACATCCAATGCTTATTGTGTCTTTCCAGAATTACCTGACATACACAGTCCACACACGACAAGGMTGAAGCAGCTGTGCAGAAAAGGTCTTTATGCTACTTTCATTTCAAATGTAATGTACATATAGTCAGTTAAYAAGCATGTGCTCTCCACAAAAAGATTCAGAAGTTTAAACATGTTCATTAAATACAGCCTGAATTTTTAAAACTATTTACTTTAAAGAGACAGAAGCATTGCATTCCTCTTTGTTTAATAACATTGCCTGGCCTAAATCATGACACACCATTCCTTTTTTTAAACTGATTCAGAGACAGCAAATTCCACTTAAGTAATTAACAAAACTTTTGCAAAGTACCGCCTGTGTGCATAATAAAGGGAAGTAAAGTTAATTTGTCAGTCTAAATCTAAAGATAAAAAGGACTTCTTTCCCTAAACTAAAAAGCTATTTATTCTAAAAGCTTTTCTAACAGTTAATGCAAATGAAAATCACATAGTTTCTGATAAACATTTATGTTTCTAAACAGACACCGCTTTACTAGTAAATTATTCAGCTTGAACAAAGGACTTACACTGATTAGATATAAGCTGCAGTAGGAGGAAAAATCTAAACCTTGACAAAAATAATTTTAAAAACATGAAGTGATGTATCTTTTTGAGATATTTATGAACCTGGAACACCAACATAGAATGATAATTGCCACTGAAAGACAGAACCAGCTGCCATTAATAACTGGATGATGCTGATGGAGAAAGGGCAGWTTTAAGTTCGGGACTAGGAAGTGTCGTAAAACAATCAAAGAATGAAAAAAGGACACAGTGTCATTTAGCTTCTGTAGATATTAAATACAACATAGAACCATCTCCTTAACACTATGGCCTGAAGAGAATGCAACTTCCTTTCCTAACCTCTGAGTTCTGTGATCAAGAAAAGCTAGAAGTGAACCAAATGGAAAGTTCAATTTCTGTAACACACCTTTTTAAAACAGCAGCAATGACAGGAAGCCTTAGACAGGGAGATACCTCAGACTGAAGGAAATTAATCTTCTTACTTTCAGCAAACATGGTCTCAAAATGAAACTGTGAAAGATCAGGGCCCTGTCTACCTTTAAACCTCCTACTGATGTCTAGACTTTCCCTTGAGTTTTCAGACTGTCTCCTTCTCAGTGGAATGGACAAGTGTAMAGCTGGGAAACAGGCAGTAAGTGCACTCAAAAGTGCAGAACAAACTGAAGCACAGACAAGCACCCATCGCTGGAATTCTGGAGTATGGCTTTCTGTTCACATGCACGTATTTTAGAGCTTCAGCAACTGCATCCATTTCTGCTACGTTTTATTTTCCTCTGCTTTCAATTGCATCTGGTAAAGAAAGCAAAGGAGAGCAGGCGCCTAGCAACTGGCCCACAGGATGTTCACAAGCTCTTTCTGAAAAGCCAGACAAATCCTACAACCTCTCCCTTCAAAGTCTTTCTAGACTCCTTCCAGGAAGATGTGGAGAGGACTCATGCAGACAACAGTTTCCACACAGAGTTAGAATTTCTAGATCTCTGTGTGAACACTGTCTCATCAAATAAACGCTGTTCAACCTACTCTCTTCACTTTTTAGTACATCCTCCTCCTATGTAACAAACGGCGGTAAAAATTTTAACACCCGAAGAGTACAATTTAACCCTAGCAATTGCTTATTCCCCGACAAGCTACTGAGRTGTGGTGTTCTTCAGTTAAGAGCAAGTTAAGGTACTCCATTAAAACACTTTAAGTTTTGATAATTTTTGCTTAGCAGAAAATCATGCACGTGGCAGAAATGCTAAAAAGAAAAGCAAAACAGAACCCAAGCAGACGGAGTCCCATTCCCAAACGAGACCCTTCGTTYCCCAGTCCCGGAGTAAGGTCTGGAGTGAGAGCAAGAGCACTTGCTGGTGCCTCGTGAAGCAGCAACTACTCCGATAAACAGGAAGAGCCAAAACTACTCCTGGCTTTTAAAACGCATTAAAAAATACTTTACATGGAAAATAAGCAACTCTTTAATAACGTTTTTCCGCGACAAGAAGAGCTGCATTTTCCACCCAAGTGTTATGTAAATGAGCGGGCAGGAGGCAGCCGTGGGGTCTGTTAGAAGCCACTCAACCCTAYAGAGAAAAAAAAGGAAAACGGGGGAGCGGCGTGGGGGATGTTTGAAACCCTCGGGGCTCACAGCACCGCGGCCGTGMGCTCCGCTCCCAGCCTTGCACAACTTTCCGCCGCAGCAGTTCCGCTCGGCTCCCCGGGCGGGGACGGGACGGAGGGGTCCCAGCCCTCCTGCCGCCCGCCCGCCGCCTTTGTTCGCGGGGGCCGCCGCTCCCGGCACAAAGCGGGAGGCAGAACTTGCGGAGGAGATCTCTGCCCTCCCCGGGGGCCGCGGCGGAGCCCCCTCCCCATCGCCCCGTCTGCGCGGCGGGCGGGAGCGGCGCGTGGACGCGGGGCACCAGACCGTGCGCGGCCGGCAACGTGAGCCGCATGGGAAGCGGCGGCGGCCAGCGCCGCGCCCCCCGTCCCGGCCCCCCGCCCGCTCCGCCGGCAGCCCCGGGGCACCCAGCCCCTTCCCGAGGCGGCTCCTCCCGCTCGCACTCACTTTTCGGGACGGGCTCCGCTGGGCTCTCCCTCCGCTCGCGGTGCGCGCGCCTTCCCGCCGGCGGGGCGATGGGGGCGGCGAGGCGGAGCCCCCCTCCCCCGGCGG
>NW_026623241.1:4664123-4763103 GCF_030028575.1 Malurus melanocephalus | reverse complement strand
GCGGGCGGGAGAGGGAGCGAGCGCGGCGGCGGCGCGGGCGGATGACAGCGGTAACCCGGCAACGGGGCCCGCCCCGCCCCGCTGCTGGCGCGGGGCGATGATGCCGAGGGCGGGCGAGGCGGAGCCGCGCAGGACTCGCCGCGGCCGCGCGGTTCAGCCCGGGACAAGGGGGCGGCCCCGCTCCCGGACCGCCCTTTCCCGCCATGGGAACCGCCGGTGTTGGGGCTATCACGGTGCACGCCGCTCCATGCCCGGCTGCTGGCGGTGGGAAGAGCTGATCGGCCTCGGTGCTTGCAGAAACTTGGGCTCACCTGTCCCCAGCAGCACTTTGTCAGTCCATCCGGGCGCAGTGAACCCAGTTACGGGCGTGATGGTTACCCCGTCCCTACTCTCCTTAGGCTAAACCAAGTATTAATTACAGGATCCTCTAACAGAGTCACAGAATCAGGTTGGAAAGGACCTCTGAGTTCATCGAGTCCAACCCATCATCGAACACCACCATGGTCAACTAGACCATGGCTCTAAGTTCCACATCCCTAAATGTTCCCTCGTCATTCCCTGAACACCTCCAGGGACCCCACCATCTCCCTGGACAGCCCCTTCCAATGTCTAACCAGCCTTTATGTGGAGAAATTCCTCCTGAAGTCCAACCTAAACCTCCCCTGGTGCAGCTTAAGGCTGTGCTCTCATCCTGTCACTGGTTACCTGAGGGAAGAGCCTGACCCCAACCTGGCTACACCGTCCTTTCAGGCARTTATGGTGTGATGTGAGCACTCCAAGCTGCCTTTTCTCCAAGCTGAACAACCTCAGCTCCCTCCACTTATCACAGGACATGTGCTCCAGTTTACTGCAGTTGTGGCCATCACACGAGAGCCCCACTAGGGCTCTTTCGGCACACCATGCAGAATAAACGGCGCTGCTCAACAAACAAGGTAAAAATGGAATACTTAATTGTCGATCATTAAGTGTGTGGGATGGCTGAACGCAGCACCCAGCCTGACTGCTGAGAAAAGCTTAGGCCTAAGGAAAAAAGAAAAAAAAAAGCCGTTTTTGACTGTATTGCCATCATAAAACATGTACAACGTGGGCAAAATTAAGGTTATTCATGCACCTCAGGTCTAGTGTTTCCTTCCTTTTGCATGCTGATCTTTGCCATCTCAGGGTATCCCCAGGCAGGCATTGGGTGCTCTGCCTGAGCCTCACGCCAGCTCTGGGCTGAGAGCTGTCTGACCGTGCTAAAAGCCTTTCAATTGCCCACTAGCTTTACCCTGTCTGCTATTCAGTTTTAATTGTCTCTTGTTCTCCATCATCTTCTACTTGGTGTTTATTTACCTTTCCCCATTGCCTTATTTACCTGATTCTTCTTTTCCCGTTATTAAAAACAGGTGTTTGAGCAGCTCACCTGAGTCTCCAAACCTCTCCCACGTCCCTATTGGCACAACACAGCAGAGGAGGAYTCTCACTCTTGAGAGCTGCAGGCAGGTCCCTTCCTCACCAGCTGAACTTCTGCACATCCATTCCTGCCTAGCTTATGCTTTTTGTAACAAATTGGCAAGGGGTGCTTTTGCAGACAGCAGTCTTCTTCACTAGTGAGCCCTGCTTCCCCACATAACATCACTCACCTTTTCCACAGAATGACAAAGCAGCCCTGCAATAATTATATAGATAAATATATTATCAGGCAATTGAAGTTTTTGTTCCTGAAGCAGGCAGGAATTAGTCTGCGTGAATAATATATTCATTTTGGCAAGGTTTCTTGCCCTGTAAGTTTACAAAAACACGTGCATTTTTTGCCCTCTACAGAGGAAATAGCAATGCTAACATTTTTGTATCTGCAGTATGGATCTCTGCCCCTTGAGCTAAGGTCTTTCTCCTCAGACCCTATCCATGTCAAGGGATTACTGGTTTCTATTTCTTGGATCTATTGCTTGTTCTTCTGGCTTTCCATTAATTGTKGTGTTCTCTCTCTGCCAGTTGAATAATAAATTCACACAAAGGTCAGACATAACTGGGACACTAATACTGAGTACATATTACTGGGAAGTGAAGGAAAAAGTTGGCTTTCTAATCAGCRTAGATCACTGACAATGGCAGATGCATCACTCAAGAAACAGAAAATCACTACTCTGCCAGCACKGATGATAGTGCTCAGACTGGCTGTGGATTTAATGAAAATGTTACGATTTTTTTATTAGTCACAGATTAAAACAGTTCAGCGCGTAGTCTTTAATGGAAATGTGGTCATGACTGACTATACTTCAGACAGTAGGGATAAAAATAGGAATTGTACTGCAGATCAATGCATTGGCAGAACTAATCACACTGTCATATGCCAGAATTGAATGCCACCACACAGACAGTTTCAATAAAACTTATTTTAAAAATAACACACAGAAGAGTTTTAAGTGGAACTGTATTGTTTTCGACATACAATTCAGTGAGAATGCAAAAAACCTTGCCAGAGGTTRTTACTGTGCATGAAATCGTGACAGAGGAAGAGAAACACAGAGGCTTTTAAGCACTCTGCCTGGAGGCTTACCTTCTGTCTGTCTGGATGCATTTGCTTCCCATTGTGTTTTTAATCTTGATGGACTACCACCTGTACCAGAAGTTGGTATTAAGCTTARTGGCAAGACTGTAATCGATCAACARCTTTGGTAACDGAAAAGATTCCATGCTAAAAGGCTTAGAAAAATTAGATGAKGATTTGAAAATGAGAGTTAGCCAGGAGAGAGAGGGCACATGCATGAGTAACAAATCTGCTATAGAATTGTCATAGAGGAAAGCTGACCCTGTAACATAATATGTCATCTTTAAAATGCCAAAAAAATAAGGTGTAATAACCAAATAAAAGGAGCACATTCAAATACTAAACCACCATTTTAAAAATCTGCTTAATTTGCCTGTATTTGTGGTTTTATCCAGGCATCTATGATAAATTTTGTAAGCTGTTTGCAGATAAAAGGAAGAATAAAGGATTTCTTTGTGAGAAAACATCGATCCAAATGATGGTGATGCTGAAGGAGGCCTTTGATACAAGGTTTTGACTAATGCAATTTAAATTTAAATGCTTACTCTTTAGAGATTGTTTTCCCCGAGTATTTACAAGTAGATATATCCTAATGGCTGGCAGTGCTGTGCATCCCACTGCTTGCAGAAATGAGAATAGCAACTGAGCTCTGTTTGGGGCAGATGTTTCAGCTCCTCTAACCTGCCCATACCTGAGACTCCATGTGYCAGGTTTTGGGATGGGAGAGGCAGGCACCCCATGTAATGGGGTCATCAGCGATGTACACWTTTGCAGGTCCTGGGGGACTGGGGAGGGTTTTTCTGAGGCAGAGTTGGTGCCTGAGAAACAGTCCCTTTAGCAAGACTTCTGTGAGGAGGGAGTTATGCCAGACATGAAGTCCTAGCTTGCAGCATGGTGCTGATCCATGTTTTGGATCCCCCCTGCCAAACACAGGCCAGAGCTGTGGGGAAGCTGTCCTGTTGAGATGCTGGTGTAGGAGGCAGGCAATAGAGCAAGAATCACCGGATCAGTAGCTGTCTCACTCACAGCTTGTTCTGCTGGGTGAGAAAACAATCTCAGGAGCAGACAAAAGGTAGCAAAAGAGGCGAGATAAGCAAGCCACAAGGGAGTAGAGCCACACTTTTTATTGTTAGTGACATAGAGATTGGTTCATCCTTCTCAGACTTCACACTCTGAGCTGCAGTGCTCAGGCTACACATGGGCTGTCAAAACCTTATTTAAAACTAAATCTACCAATTCAGACTGCCTGCTGCCACTTCCTAAATGTATGAAACATCCTCTCTATCTGCTTCATGTAAGGATATGACAGACTAGAGGTAAAGAAGCAAAGAGCTCTTTTTTTTTTGATAGGTAATCTTCCGAGCAAAGACACAGTTAGTTCTGCCTTTAATTCCCAAGAAATGAAACTGCTGTCCTGGCTGACCTTGGGAAGGTCATTTTAARTACCCTGCATGATGGAACTGAAA
Source organism: Malurus melanocephalus (assembly GCF_030028575.1). NCBI lineage: Eukaryota > Metazoa > Chordata > Aves > Passeriformes > Maluridae > Malurus > Malurus melanocephalus. Next base: position 4,759,107 of record NW_026623241.1, on the reverse strand, counting down.
CCGTCTCCTTCCCAGCAGACAGACATTTGGTTTGTCTCTCTTTTCTTGCTGTTCTTTTCAACAACGATTTTGAAGTCACTGGTAAGGCATAATTCACATTTCTGCCATGGCATAACTGAGTACTGTAAAGTTGTGTGCAATCATATTGCACCATACTTAGACAATAAAATCATGATAGAAGATAGAACCTACTGCATTCAAACAAAATAGAGGGGATACAATAGAAGTAGTAACAAAAAAAAACAAGCATTAAAATCTTCTTTCATTTTAATTTCTGTAGGGAACAGGTCATCATGGACATACTGAGTTCAAATGGAGTTATAATGTAAATATTCTTTTCAATAAAATGAACAGATAAAGAAAAAAAGACCTATACAAGATCTCATTTTCAAGAGGTGTAAAGGTCTAGCACTTCCCAGTTGCAGATAAAAAGCCTGGAAAAGAGACAAAATTTCCAAGGTAAATTTTCATGGATGCAGTTAAAAAACTGCACCCCATTTCCCAAGACTCCTCCCCWCATGGGAGACAAAGGGAGTGAATTTTCTGCAACAAACATCCATGAAAGTTTAGCCAGACATAACTACAGAAGTCCCAGGATCTGACTGCAGGATAAAGTACAATGCTTCGACAGCATCAGCTCAGAGAGCTGATAGCACAGATGATCTCATCAACAGGAAATTTCAATCTCAAACCTTAGGTCTTGGTTACAACACCATCCTTGGACATCAATATATAAATTTCATAGCAATAATGTCATATCAGAGAGGGTTTGTGAATTCTTACCCCGACTCAGGAAAATGGCCTCATTTTTCATACTTACAGAGTCTGTCAGGTCCACCAAACCCATGATTAAACCACAATGAAGCCAGCGCTAAAACTAGAATTAATTGTACCCTGGAAAAATCAGGGCAGACATAGCAAGGATAGTRCAGATCAATGTATTGGCAAAACTATATTGGGCAGCTTGCCTGAAAGCAAGCTCACAAGCTTTGTCACTATTTTGCTGCTGTTGGACTTGAAATTYATTGTAATAAAAAGAGACCTCAGATATAAAAGAGCAGCTAATCATCTTACAAAGCAACAGAGGGGAAAAATTCACACAGGAAGGCATGTRGTCTGTGCCTTTGGCAAGAACTGGTTTACAAAACATCAGCCTATTTATAGTATTTGTCTAAGTGTGTGCTTGAAGCTGAAAGTGTTAGCAATTTTCTTCTATAATCTATATTTAGCAATGGCAGCCTGACTGTCCTGGTAAGCAAAGAAGGTTTGGTGGGAGCAAATCCTAATAAGGTATTCCCCGGTATTGAAAATAACTGAGTCACAGCTGTAATATTTAAACTATTTATAATTCCATTAAACAACAGTTCATAGGAAACCACTGTGGAAACCTGGTGGTAACATCACTGTTTTCTGCTATGGATTGATCTTAGCACTGAATAACCCCACATCATAACAAAGCCCATTTTTTTCCCCCAGAAGTTTCATTCATGTTTTCAGAGGTAGTTCTACAAAATTTAAGAATAATTTCTTGATATAAATCTGAATATTAATATCTGAAATATAATATTTCATTTTTATTTCAAATACTGTCTGGAACTGACCTGCTCTTCAATATAATTAATCTTTTTTCAGTCATTTTCCTTTGGGCATGAACAGGTCTCCCCCAATGGCTGCAGCAACCAAATGCATCAGGAAATAGAAACATTAGGCATATATGGATGCTAAACTTTRAAAATGGCTGGACCCAAGAGCCCAGCTTCACAGAGAGAATTCCCTAACTTTCTTTTCAAAGGCAGAACCAACAGACATTACCCAAGGAATAAAGCAGACAGCTGTGGCAGGTGACACAACATTTTCCAGAAGAGAGTAGTGTCGAGAGCTAAATAGGCTCCTAGGGATCAAAGAGGGATGATCCCCTGGTTCAAGGGAAGGGGAAAAAATGATACCATGAATTTGTATTGAATACTGCCTTTTTTTCCCCTGAAAAAGGAAACCCTAAAGAGAGAAGGTGTTACAGCCCTGACAATTGCTATGATGAGTGATACCATCAGATTATTGTTTCATTTATCTCACATATAAAAGTTAGCAGTGCAAYATAAAGCCTCTTTCCAAAAGGGCAAAGCTAGTGATCTTCAAATGTCGGTGGGAAAAATGGTTTTGAAACACAAAAACCAAAAACAACATAAAAAACCCAAACAAAAAACAAACCAAATAAACAAACAAAAGAAAATTAAAAAAAAAAAAGAGAGAGAGAGAGAGAGAAAGAAAACACATTTTGATTCCCTAGTGCTTTGCAATTTTCTGAAGGTAATCAGCACTTTCAGAGGTGATGGTTTTGTGAAGGCTATATTATGCAGTGCAAAATGCTTTAAAAGTTTTAATTAAAACAAAACAGACTGAAAACAGTTTCTTATTAGAAGTAAAAAGTAGTCTCAGGTGCCTGAGCAGGAAAGCTGAAGGCAATTCCAGGATGTTCCAAAGCAGTCCAAATGAGTCTCCAAAAATGTAAAGGTATCTTATMTATTTGGACCTTCTTACTGACCCTGTTATTATAAATGCCAATTGTTTGGGGGTTTTTWAACTGTTTTTATGGGAATTGAACTATTAGTCTGAGTATCTTCAAATATGGATCTCATTAGCAAGGTGTTACCACGGCTCTCTTGACTAGTAGCTGGTATTCCTTTGGGTAATATTAACAGCTGCAATCAGAGACTGTTAACTATTACCCAGATTAAATAGCTTGTCATTCAGATTTATGTAATCGAGGGGGAGGAAATAAGGATGAATTCCCTTCTAGCATTCACAGGTCAAATATTTATTGTTGCTTGGTGAGTATAATGGGCTTGAACCACGTCATAAGCTTGAACAAAGGCAAGATAACAGAATATCTCTTCTGTAGCTCTGCTYAGTTCAGGTTCTTCACTGTTTCTATTAAACAAAGCAATGAGCCTACACATGTTATTTTGCAGAATTACCCTTTAGTAGAAGCACTACTGCAAAACAACAAAAATTCCTCAGCCAGAACATCTTCTCAATTGCCATTTTCACTGATGCTCAGAAGGCTACTGCCRTACAATAAAACTTCTCCTGAATCAGCAGGAAACTTCAAGATCCTTGTTATTTGTAGAAAAAAAAATGCCTGGAGTTATAATACTCAATCAGTTACATGAATATTAATAGTGCCGAGAGCCTTAATCTAGACAGTTCTCAAACTTTGCCAGTGCTGTTCGGCATTGTGCTCATCAGGCCTCCCGGGAGCATGGCTCTGTGACACTGAGCTGAAAACACTTGCTACAGCTCAGGAAAAGCTCCTGCTGGCTCCTGACACTGCTCACAGTGCCTTCTGTGCTCACTTTAGCAGTAGAATTTGGAGTGGACAGGAGTAGGAGAAAACACAAACTCCCACATACAAGGCTGTGGAGGAAAAGCAGCATGCTAAGGCTCAGCAGACAGCATCGTTGCTTTCCTGTGGGAGCTCAGGCTGCAGCAGGAGCCTTGCTTCAGCCTCTGATTTGGTGTGTTAATGATGCTGTACACACAACATGATGCTCCCTAGCAACCGCTGCTAGACAGGCATGACCTTCTGGATTCTTGTTAATGTTGCTACCAATAAAAACGCAATAATTTCACTGTCCAGTCAGCTGGGCTAGCCAATCTGGAAAGGTAAAATCAGTTTCAGGGGGTTGGCTTTTTACTCAAGGATAGAGTAGTAAAAAATGCTTTTTAGTATTGAAATCTCAGACTGTTTGGGACCTCCTTAAAGAAGTCGGGTCTGTATTAGTTTTGYCCCCTGAATTGGCAGCAGAAGCACAGGCTGGGCTTTCCCCCATACAATTGCAGAGGACAGGGCGCTGAGTGTCATGCTGCAGTTTTGGAGTGTGCCAGCCCTGGGGGCCCCTCTCACCTCCTGCTGCACAGCCCTGTCCCCACCCTCACTGCAATAGGGGCTTTCTGTACAACCTTAATAAAGAACAGATCAGAAATAACCCTTCTAAGGAGATTTGTTTTGGAGCTCAGCCAGCTAAGTGCTCCTTTTTCTTCTATGATGTGGTGATGCTGGGGCTGGTGTGCTGAGCCCACCTGAGAAAAAGTGATTGAGGAAGCAGGGACTTGCCATACCAGCCCACAGTCGAGCTTAGGGGCAGGTTGTGCTTCATACAGCTTCCCAAAGGCTTCACTGGGTTCTGGTAAATGGTTGCTAAAGCAAATGTAACACAGTTTAGAGCTCCTGAGAAGTCGCATTGACCATAGTAGGACTATGAATTCACCCACTTAAATAAAAAGGCAATCCAGTATGTCATGCAGTATCATCATCAACTTACCTCTCCCACGGCTGCCACAAAGCCTTCCAAGCTGGATAWATTCCGGTCTTGTAATGCAGAAGCTGAAAGACCATACATTTCTTAACTTTTACTTTCCCRCAAGAAGGAGAATGTGGAACTCCAATCGATCACTTGGATTTTAAGCACTTGGTATTCAGTTCTGAGTCTCTGACTGGAGCAGGGGGAAGCTTGTGCCATGAAATTCAAGTCTATTCCATGTCCTTTGGACCTGACATTTAACTTCACCTCTGCTTTTCTTTCAGTGTTCATATTCCATTGTTGGTTTGTTTTTTTTTTTTGTTATACCTCCAGGAAAGTAATTGAATATCTTCTAATAAATGCTGAATTTCATACTTATATGTGCTTATTTCAGAGATCTGTAGCTGTAGTTCCTAAAAGCTGAACTTCATCAACAGAACTGCAGGTGCAGCTCTGATCCCTGAAGGTATTTACCAAGTCAGAGGGAGAGATTTATAACTCTGACTTCAATGGCGCTGCACTGATTTGCGTCAGCCAAGGAGCCTCTGTGCGCTTTTTAGAGTTATCTGCTTGACAACTTGTCCATCTTCTCATGTGGCTCAGCTGTTTAGTGTTCTTGGGCTCTAACCTTCTGCACATTAGTGGATGTCATGGTAACTAAGGAGCAACCACACGTAATAGGCTAGAAAGAAAAAACAGAACTGCTGAAGGTTRAAAAGTAACTGGAAGAAATATTTCAGTAATGTAAAAAAAGAAAATAAACCTCCCCCCATCCCCAAACATGAAAGAYACTCCAAACTGAACTTCGTGTGTTTTTTCGGTAAAGTAATCCAGTGGCAGTAAATGAATAGCACAGCTGGAACATCTAACAGCAATGTGATGGTTCAGTTAGGCATATTGGCAAGCAGCAGGGTGTGGGTTCATATTTGGGCAGTTCTTTTGCCTACATAGGAAGGAGGCTGAAGACAGCAAACTCTGGAAATGTTTAGGTTCATGTTTTCACAGGTGTCTGTGGCCAGAGAGGTAAAGATGAAACTTGCTTTGCACAGCTAGGAAGTGGATAAACCTTTTTACAGCACTTGTTCCCAACAGGAATGTAGAAAGTGCGATGGGAGCTTGCTGTGGTGTGAGTTTGAGAAGGAGCTGTGGGGTAGGATGTGCTATAGTATGACCCACCAAGTGGGTGGGGTGGAGGTTGGTGATGGGGGGGTGCCTCAGCAAAGAGGCTCATTGTGAACTTTATTGCAATGTGATACGTGCTGAGGGATCACAACTCTCAAAAACACTCATTCAAAAAAAAGCCCTGGCTCACTATTCAAATTCTCCTAATTTACTGAYTTCTAGATAGTCTAAGGATAAGTGKAAGTCAAGGAATGAGCACTTTAAYTCATRTAASTCCCAGAGCCTGGACTCTCACCTAAGCTGAGATCCTCTGGCCATATGCATGTGCTTTGAGAAACAGACCTTTTTCAAGCWCATAGAAGACGGTGCACAGGAGACATCTTCATAACTGCAGGATTTTAGGGATGTTAGAAACTCTTCTAACCATGTCTYAGCAAACAAATGTCTCTGCTTTAGCCAGCAGCTGATGTTAGTTCTGAGTTCCTAGCTCATGGAGGGAAAATGAGGTTTCTTCAGAAATCACAAATGCTTCATACAGCTTCTGTATGAAGTAAGTATGTACTGATCCTAGGTTACTTATCCTTTTTTATTCAAAATGTCTCTTATTTCTGCTTTGCATTGTCTAGCTCCAGCTCTCACTCATTGAATATTTTGACTTGAGATTCAATGACGCTCTATGGTGAAAATCTCCCAGTGTTGAGATACATAAAATGCTACAGTTTCAACAGGAATATATCACATGACRAGGCAATATCTGAAAAATAGAATTATTTTTTATATGTACACATTCTTCACTAAGGCATATTTGTATTTGAAGAATTGCAGGCTTTGTCTAAGGCATCTGTCTGGAAATATCTTCTAATGGCATCCAATCAAGGCACTCTAGAGCTTTAGGCATATTCAATGCTGAAAAACATTTACAGGGGTGAGGAGACTGAAGAGCTTCTCGCAGGTGCTGTAATCAGCAGCCCTTTTCTCTTTCTTTTAGTCACTTTCACACTGAACAATTTGAAATCACTGTGTTGTTCTGGGTTTTTTTTTCACCATAAAATTAGCAAATGCTCTGCTTACTTTCTATCAGTCACTAGAAACTACATGCCTGTATATAAAGGAAGCTATCATGATGTGTAGATGTMATCTGATTTCTGTGCCTTTTTATGGAATAAGAACTTATTGAGACAGCAGTTGGATTCTTTGGCTCTTGCTTTTCCCCTCCCTTTTCTCCTGGGCTGTTACACCAGGGTCTTTCTGCACACTGYCTTTTGGATGTGAATTCATCCAGCCTTCTCTTCCCACCTATCCCCATCCCAGTATTTCCCTTGGGTTAACTGCCCACTGCTTTCATCAGCACAGGTGGACACATTTGCCTCTACCKAAAGCACATTGGTTTAGGCATGATCTTGGGATTGAAAATGTGTAGATTTAACTGGAGAAGTGTAACAACCCTATTGTTTTTATCTTAAAACTAATGAGGAATACAGGCCTAACCATGCTTGTGCAATCTGTGTATAAAGATCTTCTTCATCTGCTTACAGACATCCTGTGACTTTCTTTTAAATGCTGCTGCTGCTGCAAATTGAAATGTTCTCTCTGCCACTCGTAGCTTCTCTGCTCAGGCTGAATCCTGTCAGAATTAGCACTGAGAGATCAGGTGCTGAAGCTGTTGGGTTGGGTGAGAGGAGGTGTGCAGCCCAATTCTGGAAGCTGTGTGACCACMCACCCTGGCTGCCCAGGAGGGCAGGAGTGCAGCTGGAAAATCACCACATTGGAGCTACAGGAGGTGACCCTGCCTTGGGGAAGGGGGTGGTATAATGCATCAATTGCCTTTGTCTCAGAAAAAAATGATGAATTGAATTCACAACTGGGTAGCAATTTCAGTATCCTGTCTATGGGTAGAGTGACAGAGCTTTAAGCCATATTTCTGCTTCTCCCCAGTTCAAACCTAGAAGGAGTAAACCCAGCTCCAGCATAACCTGGCACAGACTCCATCCTGCTCTGAATTATCCCCTGCTGCCAGAAGAGACAGCCAAAGCTCCCTGCTGCAGCCCTGTGCCAYTCCCKATGGATAATCTGGTTGCAGAGTGAGGTGAAAGGGGAAGAAAAACAGAGCAGCAAATTATGCCAGGAGGAAAGCTTTGTTATATTTATAAGGCAGCAGGGTTAGGAGCCAGGGAGTGAGATGCTCATGTAGTAATGGAATAAATTCTATAAATGTAGTTTAGAATGGATGGGAGGATGYAAGCAATTAATTTGTTTTATTATTTTTAATTTCAGCTTTATATTCAAGTGTAAAATATTTAATATGCACTAATGCAAAAACAGGCGGACTGAAAGTAAAAACAATATATGTTAATTTTCATATTAATCTGAAAGAGGTTAGAGGTTTATTGCTGGAAAATCACTAGGGGAAGTGATTTTTTGAAGCAAAAAAGTGCAGACCATGTCTGTCTAGGATCAAGGACTGTGTTAARACAGCAGGCAGAGAAACATCAGGAAAATAAATAAGGCTGTTTTCTTGCATGCAAGAAAACAGCAAACAAAACCATAAATTTGTTGTCCAAAGTAAGACRAGGGTAATGAGACTAGCAGCTACTGGGAATAAAATGCTTATGTGTGTGGATGAGGTCAAAACTCTAAAAAGGATTTCTAAAAGAGAGGAAGAAATCATTAGGCTTTTGTACATGGCATTTTTAATAGACTGAGAGGAGGAAAAAACACACAGATACTGGGTAGGGCAAAGAGATGAAGACTAKAAAATTACAAACTGCTTTGAATTGGCTCTCCAATGTAATGTGGAAAAGACCTGAATAATAAAAGCGTAGATGTCCCACCAGTGTGTCTCCTGTGGGGACAAACTCCCCACTGCTCCACGCCTTTGTGAGGTTTAATGAATGGGGGCAGGCAGAGATGGGATGCAGTGAGCCGGGCAGGGACTGTGCCAAGRTTTGCTTGTCAAGTCATATTTGCCACAGCGCTGCAGAGTTAGAGGATGAGGGGGTCTGAGACTGACTGGGTGTGGGGGCATTTGCTGAACCCCCCTGGCGGGTGGAGCAGCCCCGCCTGGGCATCAGGAGGGGACAAGGTTGCTGCTGCTGGGGAACCCTTACTTGGGGCACAGGGGTTGTTGCATCAGGGCACAAACTGGCTCCAGAGCTGGCATAACTGAATTGTCAMGTGTCACTGATTTTAAACAAGTTTTGGCTGATTTGGTTATTTTTGTTTGGGTTTTTTGGTTTGGGGATTTTCTTTTGACTTAGGTTTCCCAGAGCTATACAAGTGTAGTTGACTTTCCCAGTTGATGGTTAATGATGTGGGAATGGAAGGGAAATGAMTCAACGAGGCCACAGGAAAACTCATTTTCAGAACCATAATGCCACATACCAACAAAATTTTTTGTTCTGCCACTTGATAGCTCRTTGGCCTTGAGGCACCATCTTTGTAGACTGAGAGCAATGGCCTATCTACACCTGAGTTAGATGAAGATAAAAAAGGGCTTCGTGATTCTTGTATGATAATCATAGATAGAGTCCTATGGAGATGAATGATAGCTGGATTGAGGCCAGAGCCATCACATGCCTCTTTGTAGTAGTTGCATAAACAGAGGATGAGTAGATAATTTCCYGCTCTCTTCTGCTCTTGTCTAAGATCTGTCTTGTCATAGATAATTATAAATCAAAAATAATGAACTTCCCCTTTAAAGCATTTGAAGCTTTGGCATGTAGTGGTGTAAACAAGTCCTGAAGTCTAGTATATGGGAGCATTAAACCTAATTATTAATAGATAAATAACTCTTTATCAWAAACTGAGGGAGCAGTTTGGGGCTGATAGTATTTTATGCTAAGATGCATATCCATAAATAGTAATAACTTGAGGGTCCTGTGACTAATCTTGTGTTCGCAGAATAGATGCACTCTGTGCAAAATAAATAARACAGAGAGTAGCTAGTTTAGTGTGCTGCCTGCCTGGACCTACGAGTCCTCCCCCAGACCTCAGCTCTTCCTGTGCTCCTGGAATGCACAAGGATAATACYTCAATTCATGCCTTCTTCTGGTTTGTGCTTTCAGTTCAGTGATTTGGCTCAAGTGAGGTAACACAAGGATCTGTCCTTTTTAGACTATGGTGTTTTATGAGTGGACAAGTTCTGCTGTTATATTTTTGAGTCCTCCTACAAAGCTGTTCACAACACTGAAAACTGGAAAGAATTATCTATGGTTAATTTAAGTGTTAGCAGTGTAGTTAACCTTTAGCATTTAAATTTCAGCAAAGAGGCCTTTCATTGTTCATGTGTTTTCTAAAAATAAATCTCTTCTGTGAATCCAGCTAATGCATGGCTGTACAAATCCTTGTTTTTCCTCTAGGGTTATAAACTCCTTATTATATATCCACTTAATTATTTCTCCTTCATTTCCCCCTTTATCTGCATGCTCTGGYGATCACAGCTCCCCAGGCAGTGAAGCTCATTGCACCTATACCATCGCTATTATACTCCTATAGCATTGTCATCCAAATCCTGGATGAGCAACCTTCAGAAAGATTTCCTTTTCACTATTCCATGAGTCCTATTTTCCCTCTGAATAAAGCCAGACCCCTTTGATAAGCCTGGCTGTATAGTGACTGAAAGAAACAAGGCTTCTTAAATGAACCTGCTCCTGGAAGTTGCTCAGTCATTTCTTCTGCTTTAACTTCCTATACCAACACCATACAGCCTAGTGGATAAGAAGTATTTATTTTCCCACCAAAAAGGCTTGTATTTATTCCAGGCACTAAAAGGTATGTATCTTTTTGTTCAGTTAAACTTTCCCTATTTTGCTTTAAAATATTATGATTTATTTAATATATTCAGAAAGTAAATGCTGCAGTTAAAAGATCAGGCCCAGCCTTGTAGTCTGTACTGGGGAGAAGTCCCACTTGAGGAAAATGGTCAAAATACAAACTGTATGTATAATTTTCAATGCTTGAACAAGAATATTCTTTAATTTGGACTGGTCTGCATGACTAGTCAGGATGAAAAGGTCAGGCTGAAGCTTATACACCTCTGGTGTGCTGTGGGTGTCAAAATCACATGTTCCCATGTAGGTCTGTGTGTGTCCCCATGTTGGGAAGAGTTTTCCTCTGGCTGCGGSGCAGAGCAGCCTCATGCCCTGGGGATAAGAATGCCTCATGCCCCCTTGCAGCAGCCCCCCAGAGCGAAGGGCAGCGCTGCTCCCAAGTGTTGGGCACCCCTTTGCTTCACTCGGTTCGTACCGGCCCTGGGCAAACCCTGGGGTGCCCAGCGGGTAATCCGGTGTGTCCCAGGGAAAGAMCATTCCCCCTGCCGTGTCCCTGTGCTGCCAGAGCAGACTGCCCCAGCGGCGGGCTCCTTCTCCAAGTAACCCGAGCCCCGGTTCCGTGCCGGGGATGCGCTGTGCAGCTGCAGGTCAGGACTGCCTCCTGGGGGTGGCAGTCACCGGAGCCTTTCGCACAGGGCTGGATGCATCCAGGCAGAGAGAGCAGCCCTGAGCTGAGGTGTGGCCGGGAGACACCCCAGCAAACCAAAAATACTGAAAGCTGGCAAATATTCCAGCCACTGTCTGGAAAGACGTTGCTTTGGTGCATAATTCACCTCTTTTAATAGTTCTCTGGACTTGTGAGATCCTACTCAAAATGAGCCAGAGGACTGATCCAGTACAAAACCAGACCCGAAGCGAGCTCATTGGAAGGGCGTGGGAGTCTGTAGCCGGTGCTGCCCTTTGCTGTCGTGTCAGATCATGCTGCCACTATTTTCTTGTYATTCAAGATATTCACAGAAAAGTACGGCTTAAGCTGCTCTTAAAGCCAAAGCAGAGTAAGTACTCGGGATGTATTTCCATGTATGTTGCTGATAATGTTGGTGCAGGATGTGTACTTTGCTCACCCCTCAAAACCCCCTCCCAAAATAGTTCTCCTACGACCCCTTCCTGCCTTCAGCGCACATTTGAGGGACTCCTGGTCTGTGGGTCCATGATGGTACTCGCAGGGGCAGAGTGGGGCAAGAGTKAGTGCCTGGAGACAGGGGAGTTACTCTGTGGTACTCCCCGAGATGTCACAACACTTTCTGGGACTATGGAGTCAAGCCCTCTTCTGCACTTCCCTTGAGAACCAGACAAGCATTGCCCCAAAACGCAGATTTCTAAGTCTGTATCTTAGACAAGTGTCTGGCTGATGGAATGGTCAGGAAAGAGAGAAAGAGGTAACTAGTTTCTGCCTGGTCGYTGCTATGATGCTCTTGTACTGATGTTGTTTGAACTTTCAAAGCATTAAATAGAATTAACAGTCTCGAGCTTTCTGGATATCCCCAGGCCATTATACTCCTCTCTAATGAAATTGTCTGTTGCAAAAAATAGATAAACGTAATGCTTTACTTTGTTAATCTTTTCTAAATCTCTACCTGGAAATAAATGTCTCTTTTTCTTTTTTTTTTTTCCTTCCTTTTCCCTTCAATCCACTGAAAATTTTAGCAGGTCTCTCAACTTGGAGGCTCCCATTTTAGTGTTTTAACTGAAATAACCTGAGAAATGATTGATCGTTACAGAAAGATGGCAACAGTCACCCAAGGGCAAATCATGGGAGTAATTCACTAGTTTCCTYGGAGTCAGATTGGTTTATTGATACAAACAATCTGAAATACCCCAACAAAAATATAATGAAATATAAAGCAGCTTTTAGGCTTTTTTGCCTGAATTTTAGAGAGCTGGTGAGACTAAGATATCAATGTACCATACAAGGTGTGTACATCTTCTAAGGCCCGAGTCATTGAGGTATCAATAACAAGTAATTAGCCTCCATTAACTTGAGTGGATTTGCAGGACCATGGGAAAAACAGAACCTGTAAACACTAAAAACTTTATTAGAACAAGTTGTTTAAAAACTCAAATTCTTATATACAATTAAGTAATACTGTGACTTTCAAATATTTACATTACAAAATCATTCAGAACAGCTATTTGATAAAACAGTTAAATATACAGCAACCTCATATCAGAAAGTTAACATAAGTTGCTTTTATAGCCTCTCAATAAGTTTAGCTTTACAAAAAAAAAAAAAAGTTATTTTTTTAATCTCACAGCAAGAGTATCTATGAATCTATCATTTGTGAATACCAAGAAATTAAAAGAATTCCTTTTTCTGAGGATTATGTGCTTTRTAAGTGCAGGACACTTATGGAATTCATTAGGTGCTGGCAATTTCAGCAACCTTATTTTTGTAACTTTATGYAGGAGTTACTTCTATTTTGTTAAGATACTGAGTTTTAGCATATGTAGGAGAGATGTTGGTTCTTAATTCCCTTCTTATTAACTGTGTATTTCTCAGACAAATTCTTCTTTGGATCTGTAGCTTTTCTGCAAGACCAAAAGGCCTCACACTGTAAATTAGATGTCAAATTGTCTTGAAGTGCTGGATAACTACTGAAATTATTGGAGAAAATGGAAGAAGAGGTAACAGTTCCTTAGGGATCATCACATTTGATAAACATTTTAGAACAATACGTAGTGGAGGAGACTTTGTGTTTGCATGCTTTTTCTCATTTTCAACTGAATGATGATGACTTGAATTATCAGTTACTGGTGGATGTTGCAAGATGATGATGAGATGAGTTGGCTCAGATCAGGCTGCCAATGAGGATGTTACAACAGAGGTTTAAATACTGTRTAGTGCATGTGATAAAATAATTTCCAGAGTCTGCTGCTATCTTGTCTGCTGTCTGGTTGCTCTCCTTTTTATTTTGCAGGTTAGAGGACCTGGCTGTACGAATCATTTAGGGAAAGGGAAGGTGCATCAGCAGAAGGTGTAAAGTTAATACTCATGAACTGGAATATTATGATATTTTGCCTGTGTTAATGTATGTGTGAAATGGTCTAAAACCCCAGTAATTCAATCCACCTACAAGATTAAAATACTGAGGCAAAACTGTGCAAAAGGAAATGACCAGGAACTGATGACAAGTGTAAAACAAACAGCAGAGCAAGGGGCAACACCTAATGGGATGAGGAGGAGAGGGGCCAAAGCAGTGCCCATGGTGATGCTGCACCCCTGAATCAGTGCTCACAGAAAGGCTTGGCTGTAAGCGAGTGGGTGGGTGCTGGGCAGTGGCCGTGGCAAACGCAGACCTCAGAGTGAAAATCATGGCCAAAGAGAGACCAGTGGGGTGAAATGGAGCAGTGCAAAGCTGGGCTGAGGAGTCAGGTGAATGAGTGATCCCCTTCATACTCTAGGGCTAGGGGAAGAATAAAAATTATGTAAAAATGTTGAGGGAAAAGAGAAGTACTRAAAATTGTATTTGTCTAGCACTGAGGGATTCTATTAGAAATAYCCATAACTATGCTGAAATGAAAATTCCTTGACCCTTGGTCTGCTTCACACAGGGAGGACGGCACCTGATGACAGGTGAGATTTGATGGAATGGTATGTTTTTCAATAGTAACTCAGCACATATTAAGTTTGTACTTTTAAAAATCAATAGATAGAGAAAATTTCTATCAGAATTGGCCAAGGAAATGYCAAAAGCATTAATGCCTAGAAAGTTCCTGAAGAGGTATGCCACACTTTAGAGAGGGTAAGTGACATACCATGAATAATTATAAAGCTCTAACCAGACATTAGTTCTGGACAAAATTGATTTCAAAGCTTTATATAGAGATTGATTAATCATCAACMCTGGAAAAAGAATTAGTGCTTAATGACATAGTTTACAGAAAATACATTCACTCAAAGTAAACYTGAAAAATAAAACATATAAGTGAAAATAAATCTCTGGGAAACTTACTTGGAGCTGTACAGCTTTTTATCTGGCAGCAGGACCATCTAGAATTAATTTTAATCTCAAACCATCACATGCACAGCAAACTGAGTTAGTGCATTGCACTGATATCAATGTGGGGCAATGGATCACCATTGTGCCAGAACTGAGTTGTGCCATACAATGTTGCCTTTGGGATTTGCTTAATTTTCAAAAGGAAAAAAAAAAAAAAGAAAAAAAAAAAAGAAAGAAAAAAAAAAGAAAAGGAAAGGCAAGGACTCCTATTCTCCTATTCCTCCTATTCTTCGTGTCCAGCTGTGCTTGAGCTCTCTTCAGGGAGAAGGCAGTGGCTGTTGGACACAAAGCTGTGTGGGCTGGAGGAAGGTGTGGTGAGAGTCACCACTGGACACTGGTGGTGTTGTAAACTGCTGGGTCCCACYGACTGCCCTCCAACCACACAATGCATCATTTTATCTTGTACCATTAAAAAAAACAGTCTCTCTGGTTTGGGCATCTTTAGTTTACTGCTTTATAAGTTGTAGGAAATCTGAGCAAAACATCTTGRTCTGTTGGAAAGAAATTGCTAATAAAGCTGCTACTGGAAAATATCTACTTCCATTTTTAAAAATTTTCTAAATGTCAGTCTTTCACTTTTTCTTCCCCTTGTGATTGCATTATTTTAAACTGATATTCTACAGAATGGGTTTACTGTCAGGAAATAGTGGAAATATTAAAAAAAAAAAGTTGTGAAAAATGAACTTGAAACACTTTTTTCAAAGGTAAAAATCATCCAAGCAGGGAAAATTTGTTTACTATCACTCATCTACTAAATCCAACATTTGCAATAAATTGTTTTGGAACAATGAAGAAATCTTTTGTTCTTTGAGGAAATTACTAATCAAGTAATATTCAGTAATGAATGAATATGGTTAGTTCTAAATATTTTTTTCCTTCTCTTTTGACATGTCTTTAATTATTCACAAAGCTGAACCATCCTCTGTATTTGTCAGCTGTGAGTGACACTTAGATGCCATCACAGAGGTTTGGGACATTTGTTTTCTCTCTTTAATCAAGCTATGCTAACTTATTAGTGAATTATTTGCAGGCAAAACAAAACTGATCATATTAAACATGCAGTGAGTGGAAAGGCATTACATATTTAAATAGAAGATGAGGATAGGTAGGATATTACAGGGTAGGATATAAGATATGGTAGGATGTGAATTTGCTATTTTAAAYATGGTGAGGGATCCATTTTTATGTGTGTTACATACTTAAGCTAAATCCCTAAGAGACATGCTGTTTAAAATCAATGGATGCAGTTACAACATTCMTATTTCCACCTTCAGGTATCCCAGGATTTTTTTCAGTATATCTGAAGGTGACCAAGCACATGTAGAAGTCCACGTCTTTCAGATGTTGCAGGCTCAGTATTTAAAAACAGAGGCAGCAGAAAACCTCCTGCATCTAAATAACTTGACCAAGTAGTTATGCATAACACATACTTATCTAAACCTGTATTTGGTGTGAGTACTSAATTGTTGAATTTTTCAACCTCACTCATTTTTCTAAAAAAAAAGAAATGTTTTCAAGTTGAATATTCCTGAAGTAGGTGTTTAGAGAACAGCCCTGGGCAGGGAGCAGAGTTACATGGGGAGAGCTAGCCCAGGGCGCTCTTCTGTGGAGATAACAAAGGCAGTCTCAAAATAATACTTTTCACTTCTACAGTGCCTTTAATCTGAAAACCATAAAGCACTCTACAGAATCCATGCCCTTGCTGGGTTGCAGTCGCTTCTGGCTATTCCTTTGAGAGTCTTTTCAGCTGCTGTGTGTCCTCAGAGCTGGTCTGTCAGTCCCAGCCCAGCACCTCCCCTGCAGCAGCCCTGTGCAAATCAGTGCACCCTTCGGAAAAAGCAAATTGAGAAATAAACAATGCATAGGCATGAGCTTCACATCCWCCARGGCAGTCCAGAATTATGGACACTGAAACAAACACCAYAAAACCAAACCAAAGCAAAGAAACCCRCCAAACCTGGAATAGAAGTGGTTTTAAGTGCTGCACAATACACAACTKCAGAACTATACAGAAACATGGACTRCTTTGAGAACTTGTAGCAGGGATAAAAAAGAGGTTTCTCATGATTTGTGGTGAATCTCATTGCGAAAAGACTTTAAAACAGTCTGTAATCATGCTGCAGTGCTTTTCACTTTTTCTTTTCCTTTTCTTTTTCTTTATTTTTTCTTTTTCTCTTCTTCTTTTCCCTTGGTGATGTTTCCTTTCTGAAGACCATATAAAGCAGAATACAGCAAAAGCATTTGGTTCTCTGGATTTTTGAGATTGACTATATTTAAATCCAGTTCTTCCAGTATTGGGGAATGATGAGTTTGTGTGCTGCTTCCCTTTAGCCAGTTCTTTGCTGTTCTGAGGACTTCATGATTCACCATCACTGTGTACACATGGAAAAGTAAAAAACACCAACGTCACACTGTTGGGTTAGTTGTCTCAGCACGAAATAMCATGCAAGAATATCTCTGGAGGTCATGAGAAGGTGTTACCAGAAGATAAATCTGTCACTCATGCGATGTTTGAACCCCTCTCTTCTGCAGTGCCAGATGCTGGCAGTGAGGGCTGCTTTGATTCCTGTCTGATGGTTCCTGGCTGCCCAGCACAGCCTTTCTCCTGCTCCCGGCCCTCTTTCCACAGCTGAGCATAACTTTCTACAGATGGAATTTTTGGTTTACATCTGACCTCACAACAGGTGCATTTTCTCTTTGTCCCACTGGTTCCTGCCCAAGTGGCTTGCTCCCTAGTACTTTCTTAATTATGTTTGGCTCATGCCAACATTAAAARTGTGACATCTTATATTGGCTGATCTGTATTCAGTCAGCAGGGATAAAGGCAGGGTTTTAAACCACCTCTGAAGCTAAATGGGCCACTCATAATGTTTTACATGTTTTCTGAAGTCTCTTGGCAAATTGGGGCACATCCTGGGAATGCAGTACTTCTTCGTGTACCAACGTACCACTCACCCAAAACGTTTTTCCATAAGAAGATGGAGAGAAGGAGTCATCCTTTTTCAGACAGAGAGACTGGGAGGGTGCCCAGCAGCACCCAAGGCAAACCAAATCTCTCCGGTGATAAAGCACTGGGGGATTGCTTGTCCTCCACACCCTGCAATGACCCATGCTGTGAAGGGGACAAGGTGCACTTACTTCACTGAGACATTAAAGATCCCTGGAAGAAAGATTTGACTTGTACCCCTTGTGTACCACAGAGCCCTTGCCTGCTGCCCCTGTGCCTCCTGCCTGCACCCTCCTGCATGCATGGGATGGGAGCCCTGGCCCAGGGCAGCTGGAGAGGTTTTGCAGTTCTGTGCTCAGGCACAATAAGGATTCTAGCACTAGATTCCAAAGGCAAGAGTTTTTCTTTCAAATATATATTTTGAAAAGTGTATATAAATGTTGAAAATKTATAAATACRTRTATTTGTAACTTAGCTTATAAGGCCAAGGTAGATGACCTCCACTTACCAGGGTGCCCGGGCTGTCATATTTTGCCTCCTGTGCACAAACATGCAGCCATGATGCTCATGAGTACAAATTTTGCCATAATAATAGCTTTATTTAATTTTATTTCTTAGTCTTTAACTTTCCTTGCTCAAAAGAGCTGCAGAAATTGTCTATTTATGTGTATGTAATTCTCTTTCTGACATAATTTATTCATCTAAGAATTTGGTTGGGAAAAACAGCAGATCTTGGGGTCATAAGGTTCAACTGGACAAATAAACAGAAAGCAACTTTTTTGTTTGTTAACCCAGAAATCCCACCACTTCAAATAACATTCCACATTGAAATTAAGTGTGTTTCAAAATTTCATGTGAAATGAAATTTGAAGAAGGAGTYYTGAGRKAAGGGAAACACTCAACTTAAAAATRTTTTRCCACCATGCAATTCTGTACTTTAAATTTTTTAAAATTTTTATATAACAAATTTACTTCCTTTGAAAAGTAGTTTTGGAACAACTTTCATTCTGAGAATGYCRAAGTGTYRTTATTGAAATGTTGTCTCATATATTTTCAAAATTGTATCAAAATCATTCATAATTCAAATCATTTGAGTTTTGATGAACTTCCCTCCAGCATCTTCACRAAGCAAGAAAACACTATGTCTGTTCAGTGTAGCCTTGAAGTGTTTCCCAAACTGAAATATCAATAAAATCTAAAAAAAAAATTACCCGAATTTGAGAAGAAGTTTTAAATAAGTCTTTCAGATTCTGAAATTAAATCTAATGTTCATGGACTTTGTATTCATCTAACATCCTTTGTCTGAGCAGCTCCAAATATTTTTGAGATAAATCTCCTATTTTTATTTGCATTTGTTTGCCATTCTACAACTTCCAGGCATAAATTTCTCTACAATCTGATTCTAAGATACCATTAACAAAAAAATTTGTTTAAATAATGTGTGTGCCTTTGTTCTGACTGAAGCATACTTTACAGGGTTGCTTTTTTGTATCAAGGCTTAAGCCTCACCATAGTGTTCCCAAATAACTGTTTTACAAGGAAGGAGCTTGAGGTAGGGTGTAGCCCAAAGATGCCTTTTGATAGCCAGGAGCAAAACCCCTCTCTTCTGATGGGGTTAATGCAAATCCACTATAAAAACACTCCATTAGCAAGGATGGCATTTAAAATGTCAGCTCAAGCTGGTAGGTCACGATGATCTTTTTTTCCTTAAAATCAGTTGTTAAAGGTTTGGAAAGTAAACAATGCTAAGGGTGGCGTTGTGCCTAAAAGCCTTTTACAGCTTGACTCGTGCTGGTGTTAGCCTAAAGCTCAAGCACCCTTTGTCCTGTGCTCCCTGCTACAGTCAGTGGTACGCTCAGCAAATCTGCTTTCAGAGAACCGCTGTGCAGCTGCCTCTCCTTAACAATTTTCCCCACTCTGAGTTATCATTTCGCAGCAGGAAGGGAAACCCAGATGGCTAACAAATCCAGGATCTTTTCCAGTTGCTAAGGGTAAAATTAATGTGCTTGCTTGCATCTGGAACCTAGAATCTAAGCTTTTTTTCTTTTTTTTCCAAACAACACTAAGCTGAAACAACAACAACAATTTCACTTGCAGCAGATGTAAAAAGAAACCTTTTAAATACAAATGGCTGTAGTGGACAAGCCCCAGACAAAAGTTCCCCTCAACYTGAAGCTTTGGAGCAACTGAGTAGCAAACTCTGCAGCAGTGGTGATTTAACATCCCTATTTCACTCCTGAGTGAGGAAACTCAGAAATGAGGTKTGAATATTRTAACAGTCTACAGTGGGAGATGCARTTCTKCCAGGGAGGCATGTTCARSTGAATTATCTGGTGCCATGCGAAGCAGGAGACCTAGGTCCTCTCCCTGCTCCTGGCTTTGCCCGATTGCTTCACTGCTTCCACTGCACTGGGGATTTTCTTGGCAGGATGGCTTGTTATCATACCCTGGCACAGAGGAGCTGCTTTGCCCACTCCTCAGAATGCAGCTGCAACACAAGGGTGCAGGCAAGGGCAATGTACAGCCTCTTGTTTCCAGCTGGAACCAGAATTTTTAATTAGGGGAAATTGTGAGGGGTTTARGAGTTCTGGCCAAAATCCTGAGGAAACCAACCAGAAAGATTTTAAGTTTACAAGCTGTCAGGATTGTGGTTTTGCATCCCACTGGGATCTCTGCTTGGACTATCAGCTAGTGCCAGCTCTGGGGGAGTGCTGCAAGGGGCACTGGGAAGATCCTTCGTGTTTCTCATTCTTGGTTTTTTTCTTGGAGTCGGACAAGTCCCTCTCTGTCAGGTCACAGCTCCAGCCRAAACATCTGGCAGTGGTTCCCAAAAACCTATGGGCACCAGGTGGCAGAGGGGAACTGGGTGCCTGTCGTGAGGAGTGCCAAGGAAGCTATGCTGAATGCTTGTATTAACACCTTGGGAAACTGTGATTAAAGTCTGATCAGTGAGTGAAACTCCATCTGTGCCATCTGGTTGTCTGTCTTGCACCACTTTACAACTGCAAGATTATTTAGCAGTGCAGTTTACAGGAAGAGACCTGTTTAGAAATAAGAATGTCAAGCCTTTTGTTTAAATTGAAGTCAAAGGCCCTATCTATAAATTTTTAAAACTTAAATAGACCAAAGAATAATTGTATAATTGCATACAAAAAATAAATTATTTTAGAATTATATTGATCATATTTCCTCAGATAATATAATGAATTAAAGTACCTTGGATTGGCAATTGATTCTTTTTCTTCTTCTCTTACAGTAGGCAAACATTCACAGTCGCCTGGAACAGGGTAAGAAACAAGACTATGGTTACTCTTGGCAGTTCTTCTACATTTSTTTCAAAAATGCATCAACTTTTATCATGCAGTCACTCTAGAATATAGATCTGCAGATGCACTTCTGCACCCTTTTATCTGCACAGTCCCCACAGCATAAATCTTACACCTCCTTCCCTTTGATTAGTGTTGCCACAATTTATTTATTATATATATTCCAGCTGTTTATGTACACCTATACAAATGAGCCACTTTTGAGGACTGTCTCCTACAAACTGCCATGTGAAGGGTTATTTGCTAATCTTCCACTGCTGATATTTGCACCTATGCTTTATAATCCAGCTGGGAATTTGGGGCTGGAGTTTAAGGAACACTAACACACACACACACACACACATACACACACAAGTATGTAAAATATTTGCTCCCTTCTCTCCACAAAATTTTAAAATATATTTAACACCACTATTTTCCCATGTAGTACACTTAATGCCTCTCTTTCCCTACTGCACTTAGCACATTTCCTACCAGAGCTCCCAGACCGCAAAGGTCAAAGCCCCATCATGTGGAGYGCTGTGCTAATGCAAAGAAATGCTCCAAAGGGCTTTATGTCCTGAAAAACAAAGCATGCCTAGTAGGTCAGGCAAATGAGCCATTTGGATAGAAGGCAAGGGACCAGCAATGAAAAAAATATCAGTGTTTCAGCATTTCCTAGCCAGTGAAAAGCTGTTTATGGTTCAAAATCAGGCTTTGGTTAACTCATGGCTTTCCAAGGACCTGCAATTTTTGAGGAGAGCCTGATGGACAATGCAAACCCCTTAGAGATTTTGACTGGGGAATTCACCTGTGAGGAAAATGGGGCGAAAAATGCAAGATACTTAGAAGTAAACTGAGAAAGGAGTTAAGATGCTGCTGCTGGTAATTACTGCATGTTCTGATTGCTCCATGGGCTGACAGTCTTGCAAGGGAGGGGAAGGACATATTAATAGGTTCCTGGCTGCAATTTTAAATAAATGGTGGTCTGAACTATGGGCAAATGCATRTTTCTTCCAGAGTACCTCAATGTGGAGCACAAAACTGTAGAAATTCTGGAGACTGAAAAGACTAGATGCTTTAGAGAAGCTAGTATTTAGCATTAAAAATGTGTATTTAAAAATATAAATAACATTCACAGCCATAAGTGTGTTTAATAGAAATATCTACTGCAAACTGAAAACATTTATGAGCTTCCATCACATATTAAAAATAAACTCCCACACAAACTAAAATACTCCTCTGAAAAATCCCACCCCTGACATTTGTTCTGCTATTTTAGTAGGAGGGAGTCAAGAGCACAACTGAAAATGTTGTAGGAAAAGCAGCGACACGCATACAAAACGCCTTCCACTGATTTTCTATGCAGGCAAGAGAGGGAGGATGGAGTAGTGGGGTTACCGTATACCATTTTTGTTCATGCTGTTCATCCATTTATCAAGCTCTTCCATTTCTATCTCCATAACAGAGGGYGTGTCTTCTTCAAAAATAGGACTTGAAAGAAGAGAGGGGGAGAAAAAGCATTACACAAAATGCTTAATTCAAACAACATACAACGTAGTCATTTTGTGTGACTCTCTTTTAATTCCACAGACATGTATTAACTCTGGAAATCCATTTTAGCCTGGTAATCTGAGAAGAGGTCAGCCCAATGGGTGCGAACCAAATGGCCATAAACAGATGGGAGGGAGCGGCGCTGAGATGCCAGTCCTGGGCAGAGGTAGGGCTGCCTGAGACAGAACATGCAGAAGGACTCAGAGAGTGCAGCCAGGGGCGTGCCAGAGCACAGGATCACTGCAGCTTCTTGAAAACTGTCCCTGCTCTAAATAGAAAACTAAAAAAAAAAAAAAAAATAGTTTGTCCCTAGCTTCCTGGAACACATGACAGAAGTCCCATTGCCCCAGTGTTAAAAGCTGAAGGCCTAAAGTTTCATCATAGCTGTGACTCACATTTGCAGTGACTTCACAAGGAAAGGTCGTGAGAGGAGTTGCTCCATTTATTTAAATGCCTCTGCTTAGCTTCCTTTTGCATATCATTCCTGCAGTCATATGATAAAAAACCACTATTTTCAGAGAAAAAAAAAMCTTTTTTTCCTCCTGGAGCCAATTTGTGAACTTTTAATATCGATTAGCAAGATAGAGGTTAATAAAAGGGAATAAAAATTATCACTCTGGTAAAAGCCACACAGCTTCTGTCTTGTTTCCCAAGCAGCTGGGGTATTGCTCCTGTGGCAGCCAGGCAAGCCTTTCTGCCTCATCTCTGAGTAAGAAGACAAACTTGAAAAACAGGGGAGCAAGACACAGAGCTTATTCTGAATAGTAAAACCCTGTGATGAGCCTGGGAACTGATCCCCTTTGCTCATGGGGCACCTTGTACATCTTTTGGCTAATGGAGCTGGAGGAGCCGGGAGCAGGCACAGCAGGGGCAGTGGGCAATGGGGCAGTGGGTGCCTGTGGGGCAGTGCTYGCCTCAGTCACCACTAACTCCTGTTCTCCTGCTCTAGTCTTACACTTTTAGCCATGTACTGAAGGCACACTTTAGCCACCTGTTGAGATAGGTGGTTCAATCGATGGCAAAAGGCAATGGTGTTTTAATGTACAGATAAATTAAAAGAGGCACTGAAGGAGACAAAAGTTAGAGCAAAAGAATTTTTTTTTTAAAGAGTGATATTCATAAAATTTACCTTTTCACATTTTCGCTTCCCAGCTCATCTGGAAAAGAAGAAAGTTGGTGTTCATAGTTTCATAGGTTCATAATAAACCCCACTGTATTTATGGGGTCCAGACTGCATGCAAACCTTGAATAGGGTCAAGTAAAACAAGTGGCATTTTCAAAAGGCATAGAAACTAAATTGCAGATGAAAGACAAAGCATCTTATCCAGTTTGTAATTTTCAGAGGAACCCATTATTTCAAACCTAAAAGCAGCTCATTATTGGCTCAGCCATGCTGGGAGGAAGCCCAGTGTTAACGCTGCAGTGGGCAGGACAGGGCAGATGCACATTTCCCCGAGCAAAACAGATGTGGTGAGGGAAACAGTATCCTGGAAAAGAACCACTTCTGCAAAAAAAAATTATTTATTGSAAGCATTGGGACATTCTGCTACAGATTTCACTCAGGCAATCCAGCTCTGTCTGGAGACTCTGGGAGCCGCTCATGGGGAGAAAAAGGGCGGGGGGAAGTTGGGCTGCATGGCAGATTAGATCTCAGGCAAATGAAGCTGAACTAGCCAGATGTCAAAAGGGGTCCAATGCTACTTATGACTCCAAGACAAAGTAAAGGTGGGGAAAAAAAATTGTGTCACATAAGTCAGACATTATTCTGATAAATATCTTCACCTCCAGGAATCAAGTGACTGAAAAACCTGTCTTAAATCAGTYTATTTTTAATTCATTGTTGCCAGTGGATGATACCTTCCAGTTGATCCAGCACATTCCCAGACTGCTGAGCCACCCCAGACCCACAGAGCCATCTGCCCCAGCCTTGAGGATGCCCAAAATCCCAGCTCCAAAAGGCTGGCACAGGGCATGAGATCCCAGGACTGTCTTCCTGAAAGGCACCACATTTCCTAACCCTCTGAAGAGCGTACCTGCATTTCAATCACCCAGAAACAGATAGGTAACTGGATGCCTGGCTGTGAATTTTAGAGGGTGACCCAGTGATCAGTGAAATACAGTCTAAAAATGCCCTGAAGACTTGACCTAAAATCTGTGTTGAAGGTGTTGCACTGWCTGCAGGCTGATGAATTTAGAGCTSTGCTCTGRCCACAGARAGACACTGATAGGACCATTTCAGGATTTCACTTACCAACTATGTGGTTTTAATATGACACCTCCGTTTGCTTTCTGTGGCTTGACACTCCAARTTACCAATTCCTTTGTTAACAGATCACGGCACCTTCCTGAAGCATTGCTCACCCTACTGCAGCACCCAGGCAGTCTGACCTAGCTCACTCACTGTGATATCTTCAGAGCAGCCACCACCCTATGGAATCAGGTTCCCTTAAAATTGTTCCTTAAAATGGTTCCTATTTCAGTGTATCTCCAAGCAGCTTTACCTTGTGGGCACTATGGGCAATAGAATCTTTAATTTCACCTTGCATTAAGTTGCTAAGCATAAAGACAGAGCAAGCATTTGCAACCATCTCTGAGCATTCTCAGCATTTCCAGGAGCCAGAGATTTGTGCCAGGGCTCCCATGGGTGGGGCAGCACRAGCAGGAGGTGCCAAGAAGCAGAAGTAGCTCCTGCCCAAAGAGAGGTGTGTGGCCACGTACTGCCAGCTGGGGAGGATCCTCTCTTACTTGCCAAACACGCAACCACAACCAGAAAGGGCATCCTAAATGTGGCATCCCATGCCTCAAAATAATGTTCTGTTAATGTCCTAAACATGTCCTAAAAATAGTCCTTTGATGCACAAAAAGACAAATTTACCTTGCTTAGACTTTTTCCTTTTACGATGCATTACAAAAAATGCTGTTAACAAAATCAGTAGGACCAGCAGAGCCACAGGGACAACATATATCAAGATAGACTGTTCTGGTGCTTCTAGGCTGTCCTCATTGTTCACAGCATTCAGTTCAGTACTTGGAGAACTCTGTGTTTCAAAGCTGCTTTCAGTAGGGCCTGCAGTTACAAGTACTGGCTCATGGTCATCCACGGCTGAAGGACTCGTAGCAGGAAGATGTGTTGTTRTGAAAGTGGGTAATATCATCGATCCATCTCCCGATCCATCATTTTCAGGGCCTGTCAAATACATGAGGACAACTCACATGGGTTTCATTATTATTATCAGTGAGTCACAGTGTACAGCTTTAGTATTTGCTTCCCATTTGAGGTATTAAAAAAAAMCACCAGCAGATGCCCCACACACACAGATTTGTAGTCTTAGGCATCAGATATAAAATTAAATCACAAATTTGTCACCAAATCTTACCAGTCATGACCATGTTCTTCAGCTGACTTTTRCTGGGATTTGTCAGCCTGTGTCATCTATCTGCACACAGCTGCCTTGCACAGACTTCTTTTCCTGCAGATTGCCATCCTGTCTTGCTCACATATGAAATTACTCTGCTTCTCAGTAAACCACACCAGCCTGTTTTGCRTCTCAGCCTTGGCACATATATCCCTCCCCTTATCTAAGGAGCTAGGTACTGCCTTCAGGGAGACYATTATCCCTGGTTCACCGATTTCTTTGGTTCACTCATCTCCCTGTTCCTGTGCCTTTCTCAAATTTGTTAAATTTGTCTCATTGTGAACAACAGAATTGGTGAAAGGAAGTCTGAAGGACACGAAAGCTGGTGACTTTCACTTCTGCATGGACTAGAAGCGATGGTAGTAACACAGGAACATTACTGCATACAGGTCCAATTAGCTGTTCCTCTGTCTGATCCTACAGGCTGGCTGAAGGAGTGTGTGGCAAAGCATCAGTGCTGGGTATTCCTGATAAGTGCTAGGACTGGGGGTTTTGAACTTTGATCTCAGTCTTGGATTCATTTATCATGTATTTTGTAAGAAAAGTGGCTAAAATTGGCTGTGTTGGTAATAGTGAAACAAGGTGCTTTTTGTGTGTCTGAATAAGAGTCTATTGACTGTCACAGGGTTTAAAAGCTTAAAACAAATACAGCAATTTCTGGGCTGATACTGTATTCTATACTGATGCCAAAAATCCTGTTGTAGCCAAAGCTGCAAGAATCAGTCATCAGACAAATTACAACAGCAAAGCCTTCAATAATTTTCTTAGCATGAAATTAAATTATGGGATTTTTGTATTATCTGCCCTTTCAGATAGAACACTGGCATGGTACATGTCTCATTTTATGAAATAAAGCAGGGTGGGATTTCATGACTTTCGCAATTACATTTTTCTCCTCRTTCTTGTAAAGTGCTGGGCAGCCAGAGTTTCCACTAGAGTTAGCAAGAGTTTAAGGTTTTCAGCACCTCACTGCTGGCATTTGCAATCTCACAGGACTGGAACCAAAAGTACTTAGCATTTTAAATGCCTTTGTAAACACATTAATCTTCATAATGGCCCTGAGAGATGAGCAGTTATCATCTCCATTTTACAAATGAGAATTCAGAAGGACGAGGATGCTGTCCTTCCCAGGGATGCCAAGTGAGAGAGAAAAACTGGGATTAGAGCGCTATCTCTTGCTTAATCCACTCTGCAGCATCTCCTCTCCCAGCAGATTTGTCTCAAAGAGGAGATGAGTATTTCATGAGACTGTATTCAAGGAAACCCAATTTCAAATGAATAAAATTATTTGAGTGTGACAGCAGTGTTTTGTCAYAATGCTGCACATATCACGGAGGCATCTGATTGTTTCATCCTTTTCTACCAACTAGGAAACAMTTTGAATACTTAATGTAATACGGTGAAGGTCACCAGACTCCTTCACCACAACAGGACAATGAAAACGATAGCTCTTCTGTGGCAAAGCACTTTGTATCAATAGTCTCTCTGTCTCTTCTGTACTKAGTATTTCAGTCAAGAGCAAAATACTATCGCTGCCTCCCTTGCAGGTAATGACCCCTTAGGCATGTGCTGCTCCAGCCCTTCCYGTGATCTGCTGGCTGTCCTCAGTCTGATCACAAAGGACAGGAGGGAGAGCGTCCCTCCCTTATTAGTTTGGTCATTTGACTTTTCTTTTCCGAGGCAGTTTGTAGTTCCCGGTGCCTGCAGCCACTCCGTTTCAATCGCTGTGCAGAGCAGTGAGGCAGCACTAGAGATGTCTGTGCTGCAGACGGTGGCATGATGGACTGTGCCAGAGCTGATGGACTGTGCCAGAGCTGATGGACAGTGCCACAGGCAGAGCTGATGGACTGTGCCACAGGCAGAGCCGATGGACTGTGCCAGAGCTGATGGACTGTGCCACAGGCAGAGCTGATGGACTGTGCCACAGGCAGAGCTGATGGACTGTGCCACAGGCAGAGCCGATGGACAGTGCCACAGGCAGAGCCGATGGACAGTGCCACAGGCAGAGCTGATGGACAGTGCCACAGGCAGAGCTGATGGACAGTGCCACAGGCAGAGCTGATGGACTGTGCCACAGGCAGAGCAAAGCCGATGGACTGTGCCACAGGCAGAGCTGATGGACTGTGCCACAGGCAGAGCCGATGGACTGTGCCATAGGCAGAGGGATGGACTGTGCCAGAGCTGATGGACTGTGCCACAGGCAGAGCAGAGCTGATGGACTGTGCCACAGGCAGAGCAGAGCTGATGGACTGTGCCACAGGCAGAGCTGATGGACTGTGCCACAGACAGAGCCGATGGACTGTGCCAGAGCTGATGGACAGTGCCATAGGCAGAGCTGATGGACAGTGCCATAGGCAGAGCTGATGGACTGTGCCAGAGCTGATGGACTGTGCCATAGGCAGAGCTGATGGACTGTGCCATAGGCAGAGCTGATGGACTGTGCCAGAGCTGATGGACAGTGCCATAGGCAGAGCTGATGGACTGTGCCATAGGCAGAGCTGAGGGACTGTGCCAGAGCTGATGGACTGTGCCATAGGCAGAGCTGACGGACTGTGCCACAGGCAGAGCTGATGGACTGTGCCAGAGCTGACGGACTGTGCCACAGGCAGAGCTGATGGACTGTGCCAGAGCTGATGGACTGTGCCAGAGCTGATGGACTGTGCCACAGGCAGAGCTGATGGCCCACCACAGCCTCACTGAACCTCTTCAGTGACCTTGCTTCATTTTCCTCTGCTAGCCATCGCCCTGGGCACTCACTGCCTGCCACATTTGATATATTGAGAGGGACAAGCCTGTTGCTTAAAATAGGGAAAGGGTGTGGAGAAAATAGCTTATTTTTCATTTACTCGGAGAGCYAAAATGGATTTTTCAAATGTCTAAAGCATGGTGTGACTTTAAAGCAAAGCAAACAGTCACACCTCATTAACTGCAGTGATAAACTTTCAGCTGCAGAGTATGCTATGCTTGATTTCCGAGAGAGACTTTTCCAGTATCTCTGCTACTTTGCCTGGTTCTGAACTATGAAGCAGACTTCAAATAATTTGTCTCTGTGTGAAACAGAATTACCTTTTCTAGTCTCTAGGCAAAGAAAATAGCCAATCACAGGGAGTGACCTTGCTGCCATGTATCTTTGTTCACTTCGCATAATTCCAGGGACAAAGCAGCATCTCTCTGGGAACACCATTTCCTCTTACAGAGATATTTTCTCTGAGTGAATTAAATACATCTTTCAGCAGAAGGGCAGCCAATTGCACAATATTCTTGCACGGATATTGCTCTTATTTCCTGCGTTTTACCTGCTGCCTCAACACATCTCCCTCCCCCATCACCTCTGAGGAGCAGAGCTTGGCCYCAAGGGATGCCTCACCTGTCACCCAGCAGTTGCTCTCACTCTCAGACCACCCAAAATCACCCTTTTTACACAGTGGGAGAGCACAGCCTGCACTGTGCTGGCCCAGTGGCTTGCACCAGGGCAGGATTTGTACCTCCAGTCCGGCAGGGAGAATCGGGCTCAGACCTCCAGGTGCAGCTCTAGTGCTTGCCACAGCCACATGGTTGACCTCAAGACTTCTGCTATTTTTCACAGTGTTTCAATTTAAAGCAGTCAAAATAGCAAGTGGGCTGCATTGCAGCTGGCCCCAGTGCCTGTTTTGTCGGGTGACTGAAAGCTGGGCATTATGAGGCATGAAGCAGAGCAAAAGAGCATCTGA
The DNA here is from genome assembly GCF_030028575.1 of Malurus melanocephalus. Lineage (NCBI taxonomy): Eukaryota > Metazoa > Chordata > Aves > Passeriformes > Maluridae > Malurus > Malurus melanocephalus. Next base: position 4,729,922 of record NW_026623241.1, on the reverse strand, counting down.
AAATTGGMGATTTTGTGAGGTGCTGTTCAGACATTTTTTCCATGCCAGATTTGCAGTGCTAATTCATACCATGAACTGTCCTGTCAGCTGTGCTGGGGTTTCACCTTGCAGAGTTCTCCCTGCATATGGGGATCTGACTGCATTAAAGCAAGACATCCAGGGCGGAAAAGCAAGGCCAGTGGAGTGAAACAAAGAGCAAGTCACATCTGACCATACAGAAACCTCTTTGATTCTGCAAGGCCTGTGCCCTTTCTCTTGTTGAATTCAGCGTCATGTTGTTGGCTATGGTCCAACATYCATACTCACCCCTCTACACATCTTGTCCAAGGAGCAAATGCTCACAAAGCAACCACATTGGCTTCATCTTTGTCTGGATCACCTGGGACATGAATGCTGCTGACTTCTTCCCATGAGAAGTGGATGGGAAGACACCACAGCTTCAGCCCAGCCTCTATTACCTCTTACCATGCTTTCAAGAGCGGAAGGGAGAGAGGCTGGGAAGGTGGGCACAGCTGGAACTGGAAGCTAAGTAGCTGGAGCTGGAAGTCAGGAAATTCTCAGGTTTCCACAACTGAGGTATTAGAGGATCKAGTATACAAGGGACCAAAATGCCTGAGCAAGCACTAGCAACATCTCAGAAAAGGTTCAATTAAGAGCTCGTACAAATTATGAAGAAGCTATGTSTCTGTATGCAGATACCATGGCATAAGGTATTACTCAGTATTTTCTACTCTAAAACTATGCTTGGGTCACTGATGGACTTTGCTTGAGTTTTGGAGGTGCTCCCAAACCTGCTTTTCACAGGAGACAGASTTGAGCATACCAAGCGGTTTTACAGATAGGAGTCCAAAAAACTGCATCTCAATCAAGCAAACAACATTTCTGTTGTTGCAGCATTTCTTCCTCTGAAGTTTGTGCTGCAGCACTCAGAGGTGGTGATATGGGCTTCCTGATGAAGTAAGCAGGCAAACAGGTTTCTGAATTTACTTGGATGCAAGGCAAGGGAAAATAGCAAAGGAAAATAGCTGGCAGTCAGCACATTCAGTTCTGTTGTAAAACCATCAGTCTCTCTGCTGCCTTGGCATCAGACTCAAGGACTGAGGTCTCTCAAAGGAATTTTTCAAATTACACTATAGTGCCTACTTAGAGGAGAAAAAGGAATGAGGTAGAGAAAAAGCAAGAGCTATGTCAGTGGGATAGCCAGGCTTACTAGCTGGAAGGGAAAAATTTTGTTTCTCCAAACTTTCCCATAAGCTATAAAAATGCAGTGAAAGGAAGGCTCAGGAGGTGACAGAACAAGAAATGGCTATAAAGCTGGAATAAAGCTACCACATCCTACATCATTCAGCTCCACAGACACATTCCTTTGGTGGTGTAGTTATACTGCTCCACATGGTCTGTGTGCTCCTCTCTCTTATGGCTTGGCTCATCCCTGTGCCGTTCCTCTCCCCGCATTTCAGGCTGCTGCAAGAAGGGCTGCTCCTTGCCGTGGCCGGGGCTTGCCCGGCGCCTGTTGTGGCAGGTCTGTCCTGTCAGTCTGGCTGCAAGAGGAATCCTTAAAAGCCTGCAGGCTAGCTGTTGAGAGCATAGGCTCTTCTGATGAGGGAGCACAGGCATTTCAGGATGGCTAATCTGTAGACAAGATCCTATTAAAACGAGGTGCTTAGAAAGCGTTATCTATGTATAACCCGAAAGAGGAAACAACTGGTTAAGCTCATTTATACAAGATGGAAACTGCTTTTCCTCGCTGTATTTCCATCCAGCTGAAGTGCTGCATTAACAGCCAGTGTTGCAAATTCAGTCACACATCTCAAACTGTGAATCTGTAGTSTAATTTCTCACTCCCAGTAGTAAAGGCTCTCCAGGCCAATTTATGCATTTAGTTGCTCCTACTCAATCTGATGGCCTTCTAGCTYTGCATCTGTGATACCCGTGCGACCTCACTGTGATGCAAATCTCTCAGTGCTTCTTGCTCTCAGGAGGACCCTGAAATTAAAGATTCAAAAGCTCCGGAGGCTTTCCAGCTATCATAAAATCTCTTGAGGGAAAAGAGATTGGTGTCACTGACTGAAAATTAGTATTCAAYCTTGCTGATTTAAATAAGAGATTTTCTGAAATGCCTCTGAAGCACTTGAACAAAACACAGTGCATATTTGTGTGGATAAAAGAGAGGAATTGTAGTAAATATGTAGGAGAAATTTATGTGTTCAGTAGAAAGGGTTTTTCATCTGCTTTTTAGGGTACTGTACTTTGGAAAGARAATATGTAGCAAATCCTCATTTCTTACATTGTTGCTTTGTTAGAAAATATTAACAGGTGACTGTAAGGGGTTCAAGCCCATTCTCAGTTCTTCGTTCTAGGGTGGAACAGGTCAAAACTATTGCTCCCTTAGAGATCTTGGCCTTGTAGGAGAGGCAATGCAAAAGGTGCGAGTTGCTGCCAGTGTTCATGGTACAAGCTGCTGAATATCTGGATCTTTGATAGCAGTGTTTCTTTGAATGACAATTCAGAAAATAGCACAGAGACACAGGCAAAATAAAGCACTACCTTCAACTACCCCAGTTCTTCCTCTTGGTGATCTTACATGTTTTACTGTTCCTCTTCCTCACATGCTCCCCATGTCAGACCACTTACACTGCAATTTCCCACGCATTTCATCGAACGCAGTGGGAGATGACATAGCCTGGGAAATGATTCTAGGGTCAGAGCCTAGCAAGGGTCTTAATGCTTGTTCCTAGGGTCAGCTCACATGCCTAGGTAGGTCTTCAGGGCTGCTGCAAGGCTGAACAGTGAGTACCATCCCCTACAGCAGASGTGATGCCCTACACTGTTAACTGTAGGGCTTCCTGACTGCACTAAAGCAAGGGGAAGGGAACTGGTACAAATGCCAAAGTCCCCTCAGTATGGAGCTGGGAGAAAGCCAGCACCCAGAACTGGGACCTCAGGAATGCTCTTAGTGCTACTGGATTAGAGGGATTGTAGCCTAGCAGGGAGAAAACCATCCACACATCATAATCCAAATGGCAAGACTAGGCTTTACGAGGCTCTGGCATGGTATGGGAACAGGACYTATAAAGACTTTAATCTGTCTGTGTTGCAAGATTTAATCATACTCTGTTTGCCTATTTTGTAAATGGTCTCTAGACAGCAGACCACTTAAAAGGTGAAGACTGTGTCTGGCAAAAGGTAAAAAAGCTCCTTCAAAGGTCCTGCCCTGTTGATCTGTGAGCGAGGAAGGGTGAGAGCAAAGGATYTCCCCGGGAGGCTGCTCTCAGCAGAGGGGTTCCTGACCCATCCAGTAGGGTACATAAGCCCTACATAAACTTTCCCCCCACCAGTTTAATTTCCCTCCAAGGCTCAAGTTCAAAATTTCCGTCCCACCCCTGCAGTCAGAGTACGCCCMCAGGTACATTTTGGGGCTGGTTTCATAAGCAAAAGCTGCCTTTATATGGGGAGCAAAGGTGGATGCTCTCCTCCCCTTCCCCTACTGCTGTGGATTGGCTCCGTAGAGTCAGAGCTCACAGGACGTGGGGAGRGCTCTGGCAGGACTGACTCACTCCCAAAGAGGAACCATTCCAAAATCAACCAAAATTTACAGGCTGATCTGCTGGTAGCAAGTCTCTGAAGGCAGTGGGGAGTGGGTTGGGTATGTGGCATCTGCTTGGTGCTTCCTGCAGCCTCTAAAACCCATTGCAGAGAAGGGGCAAGGGGCACCCAGTCAGGGGCTGAGGGRTCTGGGGGGATTAAGGCTTTCCCCACCCCAGGGAGGTGGTGATGAAATAGTAGCTCTCAGTGCCCTGCACACGAGCTGGGGAAGCAGGAGCCTGATCACTCTGCACTGCTTTCATTGCTTTCAGTGTGCTCCTGTTCCCCTGGGAGCTCTGTTTTGCTCTGTCCGTGGTGGGATTTGTGTTCCTCTGACGTTTTGATTCTGAGCTACTTTCAAGGCWTGCAGCATATTTTCCTAAAGTGACTGCAGTGCAGCAGGGCTGCARTAACACAGCCAAACCCAAACCATTTTATACCTCACTTAGCTCACTCTCACAGCCAAGCAAGTCTCCTAAATGSAAGCAGCTCACCAGCATGCCAGGAGCCCGCAGCCCAGCTCTCCACTTCGGGAAAAATTGCCCACACCAAACCACCAATTCCAGCAGTGCATTTTGGGACATAAAAAGAATTCCAGGGATATCTGAGCTCAACCATCCTCTTTCCCTGCTTTCCATAGAGCTTCTGCATGTTACATTAGCACAGAGGCAGCAAGCACTTCTCGTCCACATCGAGGCACTTTAGCAGGGATTTCCTTGACACCAAAAGACTTATAAGCACCACCGTGGCAAGGTTTCACCACAAGAGCTGCCTATCACGTTCAGCCGCTGGCTGCCAAAATGCCAGAGGAACCAATGACTGCTGCAAATAGGCAATAGCCTCACAACGGCACCCCAGCGCACCAGCATTTTGTCACAAGAAGCTTTTTCGCTCATGGTACTTCCCCTCAGAGGGTCAGGACCTAAGTCCATGGTGCCGTCCCGGCCACTTTGTTCTGCAGCTGAGAATTCAAAATATTTGTCTCCGGAACCGGCTGTTCCTTTGTTAAASCAGTTTCAGTGCTCCGTGACTGCGGAAATCGACAGTCACCTTTTGAATGGAAGCAGTGCTCTGCCTTTAACTTTGCTGTTAAACACTGATGGTATGGGTGTGGGATTTAAAAAGTTCAACAGATAACTAAAATTAGAAGCTAAATGCCTGTTGGGTCAATATGGAAACTCCGGTTCTCCACACACCTGCAATTCAAGAAATGTAGGAATTTTAGGATTCGTTTGCTGCTGTTTGGGGGTAGGTCTAAGGAAAAAAAAAGTCAAATCTTTGAAAAAGACAGGCAATTGAAAACACAGAGGGTAAACATAGCAAAAATCAGCCGAGAGCAAGTCCCCACAGATCTCCCAGCGCTCAGTTTGGAGGGTGTTGCCCTCCAACTTGGTCCCATTGCTGCAGGCAAGAAACGCGGTCCCACCTGGGCAGGCGAAAGGCGCTTTGTCACTCACCATTGCCGGCAGCTCGTCCAGCCAGCGACAGCGCAGAGAGCAGGGTGAGGAGCCCAGCGCTCCGCATGCTGCGCCCGCAGCGCTCCCGGCCCAGGGGCGCTCCGGCTGCCTCCCTGCTGCACCCGAACAGCTACATTTCCTGCTTCCTGCCGGGGTGCATCTCAGCTGCATTTCTTCAGGAGATGGACTCTCTTTGATGGGTTTTAGGAAGTGATGTAATTCCGTCTGGGCCTGTCAAACGAGCAATGATTGCAAAAGAAAGAAGAAAAAAAAAACCCCAGAAGTTGCTCTTCAGGCACGCACTTGGCTGAAGCACCTTTTTGCTGTAGGTGAGAGAGCTCCTGCTCTCTTCCTCTCCTTTCACTCCTSACTTAACTGCCTTCTATCTTCACCTACACACTGCCACAGACATCGTATGACTACAAATCAGGCACAAAATTTCACGTGTGTATGTCAGCAGGAAGGTTTTATGCCACTTTTCAGGGTGGTTGAGCAAGAAAATCTCAATATTGCCTCCCCTCATGCCTTGTTTTCAASCTGTAATTCTCCCCCCTTAGGGGTGGGAGTCTGCATGCAATCACAGTCCCACAATGCAACCCCCAAGTGGGCTGTCTTCAGCAAACGGGATGAAAGGCTGGCTCTCTTAGAACCTATAACTGAGTATTCTGGGCTGGTTGTGCTGAGGAAGAGGAAAAAGCATAAAACCACATCACTTTCTGTTATGAGCAGGTGGCTTAGCTAGAAAGTGCTTAGACACCAGTGTGAGGATGGCTATAGATAGACAGGGGACASAAGGTTTCAATCCCCACCAGGATGCAGGGCCTGGCATGGGGGTCCACAGTGCCATGGTTGATGGAGGTGGCAAGGGGCAGGTAATCCTGCCTCCTTTCCTAACTCCTCTTGATTTTCGCTCCCCTTTGGTAATCTCTGTCTGAGTGTGAAGATCTTGGCTGTTGCCCCCCCAAATGCTGCTTTGTTCTCTGTTCCCACCACACAGTCACTGTCTACACACTCAGAAACACACAAGGGCTGGCCAGAGGCTTGCACACATTGCCTGTTGYTGGGTAAGAGCAATGGAGGATTTAAAAATTAAACCAAACATTTTCAATCTTCTTGCTGTACAGGACGGACACAGTCGGGGCCCAGGATTTGGATCTGGATCTAAACCACACCATACATGTATCCAAGCAGGGAGAGTGGTTGGACCATAGATTGGGTTTGTTCCACAGTAGAAATAAATGCTGGGTCTAAAATCCATGTCTCTGAGTTGAGGAGAGTCTGAACTCCGGATTTTACTCTGGAGCATCCCAGGTTTGAGCCATTTTAAATACTTGCACAAAATTTCCCGGTAATAAACTAAGGAAGGAGGGTTGAATGGTGTAGGAGCTTCATAGTACTTCCCCTAGACATCAGCCTCTGTCAAAATCTGATTTCTGGTCAGAATTTTTTGAATTCTAAAATTTGTTGAAACTGGTGAATCTTTATGTTCAGATTGGTGGGAAGTGATCAATTGCTGCTCTGTTTCTCAAGCTAATAATTTTTCTTAACACACTGATGCTTTTATAGGTCATTATAGGTTATTTAGCTTGAGTTGCTGAGAAATGGGTCAGTGATTCATTTAATGACCAGCTTGTTGATAGATTGAAGCCRCTTGACTGATACATTTAATCAAAAATTTGAACTGGTTGCTTAGAATATATGTTTATGCACTTCATAAAATGGTGGAGGGGGGGAGCAAAGTTACAGCATTGCACCTACAAGAAGATAAAGAGGAGTTCTGAGTTTTGAAACCACTGTGCTGATTAACTAATTAAATACTTCTACTTTTTCTTTAATGTTCTTTAATATGATGTCAAGTCATACACAGTAACACTCACCCGACAGAAATATCAGAGGTGAAACTTGCCAATACTTTAAAGATGTTTCTGTCAAAAAATGACAGAAACTCCAAGGATTACTAATAGTGTCTAATTGACAAAGACAGTTTGAATGATGGAAGTTCAGAAACTGAGGCTACCCAGGCATCTCCTATGTGCTCAGAGGTGAATTTGTCTAGCCTGTCTGTGTTTTCAGGAGCAGAGTCTYAGATGTCAAGGCTGTCACTAATGCCCATCCTCAGTTTTCCTTGAATTTTAGCCAACACTAGGCTAAGTCTTACTATTTAACAGTATTTTAATATGTGCATTAAYATACAGAAAAGATGTGCTATACTCCTTTACATTTTTTCCCCATCTCCTTCCCAAGGTTGCCACTCATGGCAACTCTTTCTAATACCACATGGGCTGCAAATATGCCCTTCTGATTTATCCTTCCCTGAATATTTGGTGGTTTTGCCCCATTCTGCAGATTTAGTCCAGCTCACTCATCCATTACTAAAACATAAACCTAGACAGAAAAACTGGAAGGGATTTGTGTTTATTTTGTATCTCTGCTGCATTTTAAACTCATATTTCTAATGTAAAAAACTATAAACTTTTCTCTTTTCCCCTTCAGTCTTCCTGCATCGGTTATAACCTTTCCCCTCAGATTTCCCTCGACTATTATTGACAAATGCTTGGCTAACAACTCATCACTGCCCCTGGAAAGCATGATTGCCATCTACTGCTGTGTACACAATTATGATTTCTAAGGCAAATAAAAGTRCAGGAAATGTGACTCTTGGCCACAGTACATTTTAATTAATATTTTAGGGAGATACAAAAGAAGTTTGGCATGCATTTGACTATTTGGGGTTTTTTTTTAACTGTAGAGAAAGAGGAACAAGGTATTTTGGATGCTGACAAATCAGACTGTCAAGCAAGAGCATTTACCTTGTCTATCCCCAGCAACATTAGGATCATGCTCCCCTGAAGCACTCTCAGCAGGCTCCCTTTTGCTGCCTGGGAAGCAAAGTTAGTACCTTTGCCTTGCTTGTTGTCTTAAGCCTCATGTGTCTCTCTTYATAGGAGAAATACAGAAACCAAAAGCTGAAGTGACAACCTTGCTGCAAAACAAACYTGTACATATGGAAATCCATGTGGCTTCAGCCATGGATGGTTTTGTAAAAAGAGTGGATTGTGGCTGATAGTTTCATGGGCCTTAGTGCATTTACTAGGATCCATAGTGCACCTTAGCAAAAAGAAGTGTCTTTTCACAGGTAAAGCCACTAAATTTTCTGGGTGCTTACAATGTATGTGACCCATCTGGAAATGTTTGTGCATGTTCAATGTTTTTGTTTCATCAATTTTTATGTTATTAAGGGCATTTCTGACCACACAACTAAGCTGTTTGTTAATGTTCTTCCCTAACTGAGAAGGATTTGTGTCACTGAGATTACAGGATGTCATCAGAGTGACATTTKCAGAAAAACAGAAATGTATTGCAATGCTGTAGCCCCTTGGCTGATGCTCTCCTTGTTCCTTTTTCCTGTGAAAACAACAACAGCTAAACTTTTGCAAGTGATGTGGCAAATTGATGGTTGGCTGCAGGGCTTGCATTACAAACCTGCTTGTGCAGCTTGCCTGCTGCAAACTTCAGCAGCTAAGCCACCTGCTCTGAAGTGCAGGCAGGGGCTAGACCCAGCCAAGTTCTGCTAGTCCCTTAATGACTTGTTTCTGTCTCTGACATACGTTGAGAAAGGACAGATAAAATTTTCCCACARGTTGCTGTGAAAGAATGGAAAATAGCAGTGTACCGCAATTCACAGCAACATTAAAAAAAAAATCATCAAAGCAAAAGAGTTTGTGCAAAGCCCACAGGGATCTTCTCAAGCCAGCCAGAGTGTCRACTGCAATGGCACTTCTGCAGGCTGCTGAGCTAAGATTTGCAGAATCAAGGCTAAAATCCACTGCATCCTTGTGTAGAAATCTCATGGGAATCTGGAACTTCRTCCACGGTTGCACTTGTTTCAGAGCAAGCAATGCCTGACTGAGCTGCAGATGATAAAGCTCTCTTTCCAGCAAACTCAATTCTAGATTATATGAGAAGACAAGTTACATTTTATTTCAGCCACAAAGGTGCTTCAGAAGAAGTTTTAGATCTTTCTGAAACCAATGCCACCAGCATAAATTAGAACAAAGCTTAGAATAACGAGATTTACAATGTAATATAAGATGGACAATGTAATATAACTAAAATGAGAGTGACAATAAAAGCACAAAACCAARTATCTGCCATTTGTAAGAATCTCCTTAATTGGACTTGTAATTGTCTTTTATTTTCTTTTTCTTTATTTTCTTCCTTGTGCATGACACAGGCTCTTGTATCATGGCTATTTTGGATACTTCAATAAGAACAGAAATAAAACACCAAGCTAAACTTGAAAAATCGAGATACTGGTATCTACAAAATTATACTTGAAAATACTCAGATGTTTGTATCTAAGTTTCCTTTAACAAAATTTAAAAAAAAAATGGGTTCAAAGAGAGACTTCTAAGATTGAAAAWCTCTGAAATGGAAAAGGCCACAGGATGCATTGAAAGCACTGGCAGATTTACATGAACGTGTAGCTGGACATTCATTTCTGCTCATTTTTGGGAAAGTGGTACATGGATTAGGTATTTTACACATGCCAAAAGATTCCTAAGTTATTTTTGACTTGTATAAAATCCTCAGATAGATGATGCCTCCATTCTATTGTAGAACTGACTGTGATTTGAAACATGTGTCCTTCTGCTTTCCCAAAGACAAAATCCACAGCTGAAACTGCACTTCAAAAGGACAGCATCTGGTCAGCAAAGTCATCTTRTTGTTTGACCACTAGAGAAACACAGTTACTAGTGGGATGTGGGTGGTCCAAGCAGAGCTTTCCTCTAGCCTGTTCAGGGGTTTACCCATAAAATYCTCCACCCACAATCCTCCATGGCTCCTATCCTTGAAATTTAGGTGGGACTCCATGAGGTCCATCTTTGTCTCCATGCAGGCTGAATAAATGTGGGATGAACACCCCAAAGTACAACTTTAAGGTCTGTTTTTCAGAAAACCCTGCACTTATCCAGCTTCACATTCCTTTTGGTAGCTAAATAATAAGTGTTTTGTCCTAAATTTGCAGCTTGAGAGTGCTCCTGTGCTCCAACAGTGGCCACACCCTTTTCTTCCTCCTAAACTGTTTTAACATGGAAAACCTAGGTATTTGGGACAGGATGCTGTGCCCCACTTATTTTTTAAACTGTGCAGAGCACCCTCATGAGACATGAAGCCATGGGTATCTCGGACAAGCAGCCAAGTCCTAAGCAGCGCAATTTTGAGAATCGAAATTTCAGGCACTTTTATTCATTCTAACATATCACTACCATAAGAGAAATTCACAATTTATTAACTTTTTATATTTTATTCTTTCAAGGCCACTGCTGGAATTAAACTGAAATAAAAACCATTCAGCTTGGGTGACCTTCCTGACCTTTTATTTATGAATAAATCAGGGTTTCGCTTCTTTGCRGAACAGCGCAGGGATTTAGTACATAAAGTTTTCTCTCATTCTTTAAAAGTAATTATGTACATTTGTGTCATGTTAGGGTTTAAGCTTGAATTAGAGACTGAAATTATATAAATAGAAATATACATTTTCTGCAGGGTTGTAATGTAACCCAAACTTGTATTAAGTGTACAGTTGATATAACCAATCCAARTCCTAATTAAAGGAATAAATGGGTCATTTGGCACTGCAACTCAGTCAGGGGTTGAGGAACTCATTGGACCAGAAGTGGACCCCAAATGTAGAGCCATGGAATAAGCTAGAAAGAATGAATTTGCTTGAGATGCCTCACAGAGGGATGCAAGTGTGTTCAAAAGCCTGTTCAGAACAGGAGCTGACTCCGGAGTCTCCAGTATCGGGAATAAAGCTGTTTTGTACAGAATGGGCTGTGCAGGCACAGGAGGGGAGCAGACCTCACAGTACACACAGATACACAGCAGACAATGCAACTGTAATGCTAAAAGGAGTATCTGTGCAATTTGGTAAAACACTTCAGAGAATGGGAATTCTCTGTGGCTGCTCCTGGAAGCGAGAAAGGAAACATAACCTGGGTGTCCCACCAAGGGTCAGAGCCTTGYCTGGTCACAGGCTTTCAAGTGCCACCTCACCTATAGATGCACAGTCAGCAACTTAAATGGGGAAAAAGCTGTGAGGTGGTGAGCTTTTACCTGAAATAGTGCTATGTGTCTTGYATGGAGGTGCCTACTCAGGARTTGTCACTTCCAAGTCAATGCTGGSTTAAGATCTGGYRTGAGAAAACCCACAGTGCTCTATAGAAATTGAAACATTTCTCTTAAAGAGGTAGCAARAAGTGAGATTGATGAAGTAAAGGTTTGAAAACCAAACAAATCTGTCTTGGGTGCAATTATTGGGGAGTTTAGTAAAATGAAGAGCGGAGAGACAAGTTATTTGAGGGAAAGTAAACTAGGTTTTTTAAAATAATCTTTGCTTTCATTTCTACGGCGCTTCAGCTGGCTGTCTGAAGGTATTTTCTCAGCTGTGAACAATTCATAAAGAGAGTAAAATCTGAAAAGCACATTCCTTCAGTAATACTAGACCATAAAAAAAMCAGACCAGCACATCCAAACTGTAATGTGAGCACTAAGATTTTTCCGGCCACACCTAATGCATCTGAAGATAATCTTTGATGTCCTAAAATAATGCTGCTTAAATGTTACTTGATACTTTTTTGGGCTGTGGCAGCTCTCATTTGATCCTCCCATCTAGGTCTCTTTCTCTATTCTTGAATTAAATGTTCTCATCTTTTTCCTTTGCATATTTTCTCTGTAATTACTGAACTTTACTTCACAAATAGTTAATATAGAGTCCAGACTCTAAAGAAACATTAAAGACGAGCTTTTTTAAAGCTACTCAGATACCTAAAGATTCAAATAAGCACTAACTACTTTTAAGAATATGGATATCTGATCCGGGGCAAATTTTGTTCCTAGATGATTTAAAAAAATTATTTTCCATGGTTTGTCATTTAAATACCTTTAAAGGACCTAACTAATCCAAGTTCTCAGTTCTAGTGTAGAGTTATGAGCCAATGTTTAAAATCATGGAAGCAGCCTCCAGTCCTGTCACTGTCCAGCTCTGCAGAATTTGAGGACATATTCAAGCATATAATTAGTCTCAGTGGAATTAAAGAAAAAGCTTTAAACCAGACAGATATTAAAGGAAAGAAGTGTGATCGTTTGCAGAGAGACTGTATTTATAATGTGTATGCAAGTGGGAGGCTAAATTAAGGCTGTTTGGATGGAGCTCAGTCTGCATTTTGACCATGTGCCTTTTTTAACTTCAGGCTCCTGTATCAGAATGTGTTGGTTCTCCTGAAGGCACTTCGTTTGCTCCCCTATGCCCCTGGAAATTAGGACTGAAGCAAAGAAGGACAGCTRAATATTTGAAAGGAATCACATTTTTGAAACACATCTATGTTTTAAAAATACACAATTAAAGCATTTTCTGTATGGTACTACATTGTTAATACTGGTTTGATTATCACAGATGCTAACATGTGATACATCCCTTTGTGAGGKTGATTGTATTAAACCCATATATTGCTAACTCAACAAGTTTTCAACAGCCTTTTCAATGCCAAGAAGACTCTTTCAGAAATTGTGCACTTTTGTCTAGAATCTGAAATCAGACACCATGCTGAAACCTGGAAAATCATGTATATGTACCCTCATTTTCAAATRGCAATCTGAGTAGTGTCTTGCCTACAATTCTTATTTCTCTGAAAACAGTATCCTGTCCCAAGAAAGGGTGTATTTAATCACTGACCAGGTCTTCATATAGATGATTTTTGGTGATACTCATCAAAAATGCCATCAGTTACAACCCAGGGAGGGATATGCTGGGGGGATTTGTGGCAGAAAGCATTGCTTATCAACACCCTGWGTTTAAATCTTTCAGTTCAGTATAGCTGATTGTAATGCTGCAGGATTAACTGAAAAAAACCCTTACACTTTGCCCTCTGTTTGAATCTGGTATGGGGGAAAATGCTTTTCAGCGAGCTGGGTTGGATGTACTGTAGCACATTTTCAGGTGGATCCATGTTTTGACCACAATCTGTGATGGCAGTACAGGATGGCATTCACTCTGTGCCACTGAAACATACTTCAGTGCATACTTCAGCCCAGTTACACATCCTAATAGCAGGACACAGACTGATACCCCTTAACTCCTATGGCTCCTTTTCTGTGCATTTGTCTGTGCCACAGTCACACCCTTGTGCCAAAGTATAAGTGCATCAAGTGTGGTCTGAAGTAAAAAATCACAGTTCTGACAGGCTGCTGCCTTGTCTGGAGCTTGATCTTCTGTCAGAAGGTACAGGTTTTATACTTAGGTGTACCCTAAGCACGAGGCAAGCAGTACTAAAATTCTGTGAGAACTGGCATTCATCCAGGCAGCAAGAGYAAAAGAGGTCAATCCTAACTAATGGCTGCTAATGAAACCTCTGATGGAAAGATTTGTAGATATGATCCTATAGGAAATAGAAGCTTCCTGGAAGTGAATGTATAATTSCTCTCTTAATCCATTTTGTTTCCGAGTACTCAATTGTGAAGCTTTATGTCTTCTACCATGTCTGCAAAGGTCAATCCACACCTAGCCTGAGTCTACACCCTTCTTGAATGTCAATAAGGGCAGATCTCAGCATGGTTTAAATTCTTATGATTGTATCTCCACACAGAGAAACAGGGAGTTCATTTCAGGTTCACAACTCATTCTTTTCCCATTAGAGCTGGAAATGCTTTTAGAGAATGAAAGTATCTGGTACTCAAAAAAGCCCCCAAACCCAAAAAATATACCTGCCAAATATAGGTGCTGTATTTAAAACCTGTAAATCAGGAGGGTGGWTGGCACAGAACTATCCCAGGTTTCCAAACTGGGGAACTGATCGGATCAGGCAGCAAGCTGGCAGGGAATTTTTAATTTCTGAGGAGCTGGAATGGCAGACAGGAAGAAGAGAACAGGATGAATGATTAAAAGCAAACCAGTACCTGCATTACTGCTTTTGGAAGATGTAATCTCACAAATATGTGCCTTGCCTGAGGAATCAGCACCCTGGTAAGAGGCTGGCTCAGCCCACTTGAGAAGCAGAGCAGCAGTAAAACCTCCTGCTGGCTGGATCCTGGGGGCTGTTTTCCACATGTTGCAAAATTTCTTCCTAGTCCTTGCAGGCCATTATGCTGGTGAGCACTTGCAGAGTTCCCCCTGAAGAACACTGTTCAAAATTATCACCTTTGTGAGGCCACACCAGTGAAAGCCACTGGGTTCTCCCTCTGTGAGATGAGGTGAGAGGATGAAGAAACMCGAAGGAAGTTTTAAATTTATAAAGCTACCTAATTCCCATTCCAAATAATCCCTTAATAAGATTACATTAATATAAATTTCATAAAATCTCATTGTCTAGGATGCTATCTGCCAGCCCAATATTAGTCCCCAACACATCTTCACTGCAGATGCAGACATTTCACAAGGAATGCAGGCTTGGAGTTGCAYACGTGCATTATGGCTGGGTACAGATAATGTGTAGATATTGTTAGGGAATGATCAAGTTATTTTACTAAAGCTATTTAACCATGAATATTTAAGATGAAATTGCAAGTTGATTTCTAGCCACCCAAAAATTAAGTTTRCCAAATGCTCTCCTGTTAGCTGTAGTGGGCAAGTTCCTGGCAACAGATTAGATTTTGACAAAGCTTTGAATGTGTTGTAAGATATAGGGTACCTAAATCTACATGGGATGAATGAAGGTCAGATGAGAGGAGGACACAAAAAATTGACAAGTTTTATTCCACATTTACTTCAGTTTTACGTTTTCCAGTTTGGGTTTCTGTTGCCAGTTTCTACATGCTGCAAGGGTACAAAGAACAACATTGCCAACTCGGTAAAAAATTATCAAACCCTAAATCTGTTTTTGTTCCTGAGAGAATTTCTGTTGCTTTTTGAAAAAAATTGGGATAGTAATAGGACATGTAGGGGAAGCCCTTCTGATGGGGTGTTTGACTATTCTGTGTATTCATTCAACAAGCAGAGCCAAGAGCCTGTAGCTCTGTTTGCCTGTACTTGCATTTCTGTCTTGCTGTTTCATGTCTGCAGCAYTTGCCTTATGCTCTCCTCCTTCTCTGCGGACATTCACTGCATAATGCACTGAGTCTGGTCACCCTCAGCTCTCACAAGGAATTAAGGGTTTGTCTCTACTAGAATTTGAATTGTAATGTTTGTCTGTGCCATGTGTTGAGTATACATGTAACACTTATAGCCACTTTTTCTCAGAGCAGTAAAACTGATATCCATTGAGCCARCTTTTCAAAAATAGTTTAGCAGTTGTTGGTACATAGTAAGTATCTCTAATTCAGGTCCCAAGTTCATATTACAAAGTGTCTCTTAGTTAACCTCTGAAAAGCTAAGTCAATTTTCAAGCTCATCTGACTCATGCTGCAACCTCTAGGCTCCACAGAAACACTTCTTACAGGGAAATGCTGTTTCAGCCTTGCCTTTCTCTAGACAAATGTCTATTCGCTACTGAATGTCGATGAACCCTGGGCAGGGCAGTGACAGTTTACACTGATCGTGTGGCATTAACTCTGGGGGGAAAAACCCAACTTGAGTCAATTTTCAAGGGGAGCTGRATCATGGGGGGCCATTTCTTGCCCTCCAAAATTCAGAGAACTTGTGGTGTTACCTCTCAYAACAATTTCTGAGAGCTAATTTATATATGGATATGGACTTAAACAGGAATCTGGATATTGATTTTGAATAAAAAGTTCTGTTTAACCTGACTTACAAGCTCTCCTTGAGTTCCTATGGGGAATCTGTAGGAAAAAAGACCAGGACGTAGCCTTTTAACTCCTCCYTTTTTTATGATCTCAGGCCATATGGACTGGCTACGAAGCAGAACAGGGCACAAATATCTGATGTCTCACAAACAGCTATTAAAATAGCAAAGAGCAAAGATAAACAGCAAAAGATATCGATTCAAATAAWAAAAAAAAAAACCTTGATAGAAATTAGCTAAGGTCTGAGCTGGCTTTCAATCTGACTTTTTAATGCAGCATTGTAACACAATAAGCTRTGTAAGCAAACAGTCCCAGACTCCATCTTTGTGCAGGTTTTGTTTGCGGGTTTATTTTTTACAAACTTAAAAAAAATGAATAAAATTCATGCTGGTCATCAGGAGTGCAAAAGAAATGTTCAAACAAAGGAAAGAATTGAAACCACTAAGAAAAAGGGATGGGAAAAAATAAAATGCAGAGGCAAATTTAGAGAAGATAACATACTTTTAATCTTTCAATCATTACATAATCTTTGATGTAAGAATATCATGGAGACATGCCAAGTAAGAAAGAAAGTAAAAAAGCTGGTTGTCTCCAGAAAGAGTTAAGTATTGGTTTTTGGAGGAGAGAACTGGACATGAAATCATAGAAAGGAGGAAAAGGGAATTTGAAATGTAGTTTAAATATTGGTTGGGGCCCGTAAAAGAGGAGAGAAGAAAGATCCAAAGAACCAAGGGTAGGGATATGCTATTTGGAAATGGAAATGTAAAAGTGAAGTGTGACAAGGATGCTATGCATCCTTGATAGGGATAAGAGAAGAAAGAGAAATAGGAGCAGTTTAAACAAAGATACTAAATGTCAAATCGAGAATTTCAAAAGAACAGATCAGAGCAGACCACTGACAAAAAGAGAAAATTGAGACACCTGAAAGGAGAGAGAGATTTTGTGTTTTGTTACCTGTTCTCTCAGACATCCTGGGACACTGCTGGAAAAAGCACTGCTCAGCCTCCTCTACAAAAGGAAAAGTCAAAAAGAAACAAGGACGTACTAAATGTTCTCAGCTAAATGAAGCAAGGATTTGGGAAAGCCACTAAATACAGCAATGGAGAAATTAGGGCCTGAGATCATGATGATGTGTACCAAGAGGGTGATACTGGCTGACACATGAGATGAGTCAAAAATATCACCTGCAAAAGATAATATTAGAAATAGGGAGAGTTAGGAAGAAAACAGCTTGCCAGAAGGTTGGGACAACAATCCTAACACTAATGTTAGAATTTTTCAGGATATCAGTGAGTATAAAATGATAAGGGCAATGGATGGAAAAAAAGGTGGAAGGGGAAAGAAATAGAATTCTGAATAGCAAAGTATCATATTGCATAATATAAACAGGTTAGGAGATGGCACCAATGCTGCTAGACAAAAAGCAGTGCTTTCATTAGGTTGTCTCCTTACATGCATGATACAGTGGCAGCCCWGAGTACCTCTCTCAAGAGAAGTGGATGATTTCAGATGAGAAATCCAACAACTAGTTATCACATGTGGAAGTGATTCTTGAATAGCAAGTGTTTTGTAAGWACTTTTGCTAAGCAAGAACTTCTCCTTGCTACTGAGCAGAGGCCAGGAAAGCTGAGACATCTTATTGCCCTCCTCAGCAATCCTGGGTCCCGCAGTCTTCAAACAATAAACCATGAAATCTTTCTTTTGGCATTTGGGGTGAGGTTGCACCATCCCATCGGACCACAGCTTTCTCAGACAGATGAGTCACGGCCTCAGTGATTACAGCCAAGTGCCGGCACAGCACACAAAGCAACAGAGGCGGGGAAGGGGAGGATGCAAACCAGCTCTGGAGCTCACCTGCCCCGTGACACAGCCACCCACCTGTGGCAATCTCATGGATTGGAGCTATCTGTGCAGGGACGGGAGTGACCTGTTCCCCTTGGTGCTATTCATGCACAAGCCTGGAATCTTGTGACAAAGGCAAGRTGATGTGAAAACTTAGGAAGAACATGACTTTCAGCTGAAATATCGTAAAACACAGAAAGCCATTTTAAAAATTGTCAAAAATACAGCATCTTCTCACTCAACAGACTTGGTAATTCAGTGTGCTATTTGTTCACTTTACTGATCACAGAAATTTGCAATTTACACTTTTCCATTCTTCTCAAAGAACAGAAGTGACACAGCTAAAGTTGGCAAGACACTACTGGCTTCCACCAGTCTGCTCTAACCCCCCCAGTCTGCTCTAAGATGTTGTTGCAGTTAAACAACTACAGTGGAAAGGAGAAAATACAGCTCAAATGAAGTAACTGTGCTAGCAAGAAGGGAATTGAGTTACACCGGAATTCCTGTTTCTAAAAACCAATAATGTGGTTATAACACAGTACAGTTATATCAGGAAAAGGGAATCACATGTCTACACCACACAGCTTTACCAGCATAAAGGCTGTGTAAGAACAGGCTGTCAGACATGAAGTTGTTATATTTTAATTTGCAAAGATTTTTTTTCCTGTTGTTAATGAATGTATTGACAGAAGTATGCTGTCACTCATCTCATTGGAAAAATTTCAGTTGGATTTGTTTGCTTAACTGACTGGGCTTGGTACTGATTTTCAAGGAAGGATCCCCAAACTAGGCATATTAAAACATCTAGATACAAATACTGACTTCCTCATATAAATATGAAAACTCTCTGGCCACAGCAGCATTCAGTTCCCAATCAGAACTTCCAAAACCTTCCTCTAACAAATGCCTCCCAAAAATATGAAGCACCAGCTTTTATTGATATTAAATGAATAAAATAATATGAAACACTGTCATTACATCCCATGGTTGCCCAATCATCACATATTTTAGTCAAGTCTTGAGTAGGCCAATATTACTCTACCATTTCAATAAACACAACCACCAAAAAAATCTTGAAAGCATTTTACTAATACTTTAATGTTATAATTTAATTWAAATTTACAAAAATATTGCACATAAAATTCAAAATTACTTAAGATTCTGTGTGTTTGAAGGTATTATTCTCAAGATGTGCATAATATTGTGAAACCATTGACTCATTTACTCCCTCAATGGCTTAGCTATCAAAATGTCACAAATCTTGGATATACAGGCAGACATGGATTGCTCTCCTAAGAATCCCTGACTACCTCCTCTTTTCCATTTTTGCCTAAGGGTGCAAAAAGTTATTTCCTTTTGCCATTAGGGGTGAGCAATCTTCCTTTCAGTGACAGTTTTAAAAGAAGATGTAGTTTTATAGACCTGAAAGGTATCCACAACTGCACACATAATAACDCACACAGCAAAAAATCAGTGTAATATTTCTTACAGTTTTCAAATACATATGCATTTTCATATAGCATACATAATTTTACATATTGCTTGTCTCAAGAATCTGAAAACACTTTTGATTACATTGAACATACCTTGCAAGTATTTTTTTTTCTATTTTGGCCTTGTCTAGAAGTCAGTTATATTTTTAAAACTTCCTATTTTCAGTTCCCACTTCTAGAAGTCACTTTTGGGTTACTGAAAGCAACCTCACTGACTTGACACTGAAGAACATAATCACTACCTAACCATAGCATGACATAGAAAAGCTAGCTACAGAAAAAAGAACATAGTTGTCTATACTAATATTAAAATATTAAAGCAGATTACAGCCTTAGTTACCTGCCTTTTGTAGAAAAGGTTCTTAATTTTAAATGTGGTGCAATCTAAAGCCATACTGTCCCTCTCTCCCCAAAAGATACCACCCCAGATGTAAAAAGCCAGAGTCCTGGTGGTTTACCCAGACAATGTAAAGAAATCGTCAGCTCAAACTGTGTACAGAGGCTAAACTGACAAACATTTACACAGCACACCACTTCCTTTTTCACTGTTAGCATTTCAGATCTGGGAGTCTGCATGTCCCCGTGACAAACACTTGAAACAGCGAATGGATTTCACATTCTTTCACTATAAATGTGACCAAAATCCAAGCTAGGAGAAATATTTGGGCTCCTAAATAATTTCGAAAGCAATAGTGTTAGAATATAAAGTGTCTGACTCAGAGAACCAGTTTCAGTGAGTGCATTTTAGCTTGGTTTCTCAGAATGAACCAGGAGGCTAGGAAAAAGTCATGTATTCTCTAAAGATACAGGATTTTGACAGGCTGTATGTTTTTGAAAGCAAGTTCCACAACTCACCTTCAAACTTCAGGCCAAATTAGTAAATCTTTCCTGTCGTTTTCATGAGGGAGTATGACAACAYTCAGTAATTCACTTCCTTCCCTTCCAGCTAACAGCGTTATTTCCCRTCTCCTGATTTTCTAAACCTCTTTTTGCAAAAACTACACTTGCAGAGTGAACCCTTGTTTAACCRGGATTTTCTGCTTACATATGCAAGTATTTCTCATTCAGATCCAACACTTTCACACCCTGAATTCTCTCAGAAGGAAACACAGAGTGTCTTTATGCAGAACCTGGGCCAGTGTGGGCCACATCRAGTCAAATCATAACAGATTACACATTTATTATATGGATAAGAGAAACTTTCCCCTCAACTTCCTTTCAGCAGGACAAGCTGTTGCAAAGAAATAGATCTTCAGTCAAAAGATTACTATAGGAAAGTTATCTACAGATCTCTGTGGGATTTATATGAACTTCAAATAAGATTAGCCAAAATAGAAAGTACTTTTCATAAGCTTGTTCTAAAGTATTTAAGCTGGCAAAATGAGACATGGATTATTAATTTAAAAGACTTTGCATCTATATTTTAAAATAATGACTATCTAGGAGAGATAATTCTGAGGAGTACCTTTATTACAGGATCTGTGGATCTCCATGTAGGACTTCATTTATTGGGATTTCAACAGAAATTTCTCATTTATTCAGAATATCCTTTGGATGGAATTGATATTAGATATTTCATAACAAAACCCAGAAGTTTGTGGGGTTTTTTTGGTCATATTTCTAGCAAAACTTTCATACAGTCATAAGCATTTTCTCACCAAATTACCCTAATATTTTCACCATATTCCAACAATTTGATACATTTTCTGAAATTATTTCATAAATGGATAAACTTTCCTACAGAAAAAAAAAACGAGTAAACAATGCTTTAGCCAAACTACTTATTTAAAACTGAAGAGTCACATGAGATTTTTTTCTCATGGTTTAATTATAGGCATAATAGATTCTTTATTAGASAGGCTTTCTAAAGGGTGTCCATAAAATATTTTCTTCTTCCTCTAAATTAGAAAAATTATTATCTCTAACTTTTGAGAAAAATTTAARTTGATACATATGGAAAAGATTTAAACCAGATTCTGAAAAAAGCCACAAGGTCATATACACTGTGGATTTTGGCTCTGACATGATTACGTTGTTTGAAATGTTTGAAAACATGTAAATGTACTGTGATTTACATTACTCCACACTGCAATCATGCAAACGGCACTTTTATTAGTGGGACTTGTAAAAACCACATTAGTACATTGAATCCTAGAGCAAAACTTCCAAGTATTGAAAATAAAACAAATGCTCAGTGAGGTTTTTAGTGAAGATTYGGATTTTTCATTTTTATTCTGAATTTACTGTAGAAATACATGGAGTTGCACAGAAGGACCTACAGCAAATCCATGCACAAAAAGGGCTGAAAGGCAGAGAATGACCTTCATTTTCACTTTTTCAAAGACTAAGTAAAGGTTTGTTTGTCTCCTGACTTTTAGATAAATGATTATGCCATTCAAGTGTATACACACTTGAGTAGCATTAAGAAAACAAAACACATCCAAAGCTGTGGTAACTTTCTGCTGTTCATCATCTGCTGCAAGAATAAATGATGGCCAGAACTCTTGATGAAGGATGAAAAATATTTATAAAATGCCTTACTTCTCAGAATTAAGGATGTATTTTCTGTGTTATTGAATTTAGTTTTTATGTATCAAATGCACCAAGGCGATAAATATTTACTACTCCACTGTCAAACATCAAAAACCACCAGTGAAATTATTGATGTGTAGAAGTGCTAGCCTCTTGTTGAAGAAAGAATTCCAAGTGATCAACAGTTTATCCTTAGTGCACCAAACTGCTCAAAAATTTTCTTTTGCCTCGACTCTATTTACTATAGATAGCATTTTAGGGGTTCAGCGTACTCCCTCTCTCCACCTCAAATATGTGTTATTTGCTCCTGATATTGTGGAAAATTTCAGTTCATAGCCCTTTTTCATAATTTTATTATGTACATCTAGGCACCTGGGCAAAACAACACCAGAGAACATTTCAGCAATGCTTGTTATTAAACTGCCTATCTTTTTTTGCTTATATAATTTCCTTTTTTCCAATTACATGCTTTCCCATTTGCTAAAATATTTATTCACATGTTCCACGTTGAATAAAATCCTCCAAATCAGCTAGAGAATCATAAAAAGAATCATCAGTGTCTTGAGTTCTGAGAAACTTTCGGAGGGTATCTAAAGCACTCAAAGCCTCATTTTYTGATGGTGAAGGCTGTTCAGCTCCCTGAAGTTGATCAACTTCATCCTTATCTTCATCACCAATAAATGTCTCAGCTATATGTGATGCACTTTCTTTGGCACACATCCTTTCATTGTTTGTGGGCACTTCATAAGTTACCAAGCCATCATCTAGAGCTGCATATTCTTCCAAGGACAAACCTTCTGGAAACTCCACTCCAGCTGCCCGTGCGTGTGCAATCAAATCAAAATCACTTTCAACGTCATTGTTGTTTTCATTTGGCTCAGTTTCTAATTTGAGAGTGGCTCCATTGTAACTTTTTACAAGAGTCTGTGGTGTTACTTCCCTCCAGCACAGGCACAGCATTTCAATTGCATCAAGAATAGTCAGCATAAACTCTTTATTACTTTCTACACAGTCAACAAATCTCTTGATAAGACAGTGCCTGTATTTAACCTTCAGACTTCTGATAATCTTTTGTTTCATAGCTATACATGAAGAAGAGTCTGGAGGAAAGAACACTAATTTGACAGACTTCAGATTCTTTACTTCTGTGTGAGCTGGGACAGAATCAGCAAGAATGACCACTCGGCGCTGCTGTGCTTGAAATTTGTTGTCCAGTTTATGCATCCACTGTTCAAAGATCCCTGAAGTCATGCATGCCTTGTCATTTGCTTCATAATCCACTGGCAGTGATTTTGTATCTTTGAGAGAGCGTGTATTTTTGTGTTTTCCTATAACAAGCAGCGGGAGTTTCTCAGAGCCATCCATGTTTGTACCCACCACTATAGTGATCCTCTCTTTGCTTTGTTTACCTACGGAACAAGTTTCCCCTTTAAATGCAAAAGTGTTATGTGGTAACATCTGATACAACAACCCGGCCTCCTGTATATAAAACACATTTTTTGGCTGGTAWTCATTTAAATAATAAGGAAGCACATTTTGATACCAAAGAGTGTGAGCATCCACTGTAGTACCAGCAGCTGCTTCTGCAGGCTGAGCTCTGAAAACTAAACCATACCTCGACTTGAAACGATCGAGCCAGCCATTACTGCATTTAAAGTCACTGTGTCCAAGCTTCTGGGCAAAATCATTCGCCTTGAGGCGCAACATAGGGCCATTTACYGGCACATTCAAGCACTCTGCAACTCGGTACCACTTCATCAATGCCTCTTCCAGGTCGGCATGAAAAGCGGTCCTCAGTCTTTTCCTTTTAGGATCAAACCGTAAAGTTTCAAAGGCTTCCAAAACTTTCTCCTTATTCTTCATGATCGAAGACAGAGAATTCCTCTTGATGCCATACTTGGCTGCAATGTCCGCCTTTTTCTTGCCGCTCTCCACAGCGCTTATAATGTCAATTTTTTCCTCGATGGATATGCTTTTTTTCCTCCTCACTGAGGGCTCGGGCTCGGGCTCTGCCATGGTACCGAGCAGCGTCTCCCAGGCGCGCTCATCCCATCGGGGAGGCACGCTGCTGCTCCGCCGCTCCCCGGCTGCTTTCCCGGCTGCTTTCCCGGCTGCTTTCCCGGCTGCTTTCCCGGCCGGCAGCCCGAGCTCACGGGCACGGCTGTCGGCAGGGGCTGGAGCAGCCTCCCGGGCGGTGCTGGCGGTGGTTGCCATGGCTGCGACCATAGACATGACAGCCTAGAGAGGCCGCGGCCGCCGCCGCCGTCATCCCCTTTCCGGCCCGGCGCTTCCGGCTCCTGCTGCCACCGGAGAAGGAAGAAAATAAAGCTGGAGAGGGGCCGCCGGCGCCGCCCCGCCCGGCCGCCTCCTTGTCCCCTGCCCTCCCTCCGTCCTGCCCTTCCTTCCCCCGCAGCAGGACGCCCCCGGGGCCGCAGCGGCGCCGCCGGCAGGTGAGGGCCGGGCCGGGCCGGGTCGGGCCGGGGCAGGCGCTGGGCCCGGGTTCGGGGAGGGCCGGGCCGCGCCTCCCGTTCCGGCCCGTCCGACGTGTCACCCCGCGGGAGCGGCCGCCCCTTCCCGGGCTCCCCGGCTGCATCGGGAGTGCCCAGCGGAGCGGGGTCTGCCCGGCTCGTACGCCCCGCTCCGGGGCTGCTCGGCGGCCGGGCAGGGAGGGCAGCGCCTGAGGTCGGGAGTTTCCACGAGAGAGAAAGGGCAGCTGTGTGTTGGTGGAGGAAGAAAACTGTAAATGCTGTGTAAATTTTGTGCCCCTGGGACTTATTCCACACCCTGGCAATTAGTGTTTTAAGTGTGCCAATTTGTGTTTTGCTTACTGTTCTTTAAAGCATGGAAACGCTTTGGTGTTGTGTGACGAGCAGGTGTTGCGTGCGGTACTGTTTGCAAACTAGACGCAATTCTTCCAGTATTCCTTACAGTACTGCTCTATTAGGTTATTTTTAACTGAAACTCTCTAATAGCCTTTCATCTTGCGTAAAAGGCTTTGTGGGGGATCATTCTAAACATCCAGCCCAGGATGTAGTTTCAGTGTCYAACGTGTACTTTTTATGCTTGGTGGAAACGGAGTTATCACTTKGCAGTCAGTGGCTCTGTTACCTAAGAGTTGATTCTCTAGCAAAGATAACAGAAGGGTTCTTTTTGCAGGGCTGGAGAAGGATGTTATTTGATCAGTGCAGTTCCAAAACTTTCTGAATCGTGTTTATGTTTATGTATGTATGTATGTACACACACAGTTAAAATGCCAGGAATGAGAAACACAGAAGAGTGTTAGATTGGAAAAAACTGGAAGCTGAGGCAGTGTCCGGTTCAACGGCTTCTTTCTGTTTTGGTAGAAGTTAAAACCATATTAAGAGTCCATGGCTTAGCTAATCTGGAGACGAGCAGAGCATTAAAGCATTTAGGGCCAGGTTGACCTAGCAGGGAGTGTGAAAGTCAGCAGCAGCCCTGCGCTCCTCTCTGTCTCCATCCTGTCTTGTAACTCTCAAGCATAATTAGATCTTGCAAGTGGAGCAGCCAGGGAATCCAAGAACATTAAGAGGAAACTATGGTGTGAYTGCAGCAGGAAGTGTTTCACACAGTTCTTTACAGTCTCTTTKGAAAAGTGGTTGTTCTCTATCTTGACAAAAATTAGTGGAAGTGTTCTTAGAAACTGAAATTAAGAAAACATCTATAAAATGGTTATTTTTCCACCAGCACGGGGATTTTCTGCAGTGTTACAAAATTTTATATTCTTTATCTATGCACTTAAGTAATAAGACAACAGTAATGTGTGTAATAAACTCTGCTTTAGACACAAAATCTCTTGCTGTTGTTTTATTCGCAATTAATTTAAGAGAAAAGTAAGTAACAGAGTCAGTGCATCCTGCTTAGAAAAGCAAATCATATTTTTATGAATAAGCAAATAAGAATTCACCTTTTTATGGAAAGTACATAAGCATACTCTTATAACCACTACTTACAATGGGTTAAATGTCTCTGACATCTCTGTCCTAGGGGACGCTTGCTGTGTTGTTCATAAGTTCTTGCTTTGTTTTGCWTTTTACTTTGCCAATTGAAAAAGTGATAYATAAATCCCCAGTWGTTAAAAATCRTGTGATTTTATTTATGGTGAGCAAWACTTARAACTACTGAGGCTGTAATCCAATATGCCTTTAAGGTAGCTTCACCATGGGGGATGATTCTTAATCCATTCTGTGTCCTCTCCACTACTGTGACGCAGTATTTATGTGGATTTGTAGAATTGGTGTAGTGGGGAAGAAGAAAACCCAGAGGGTCAGGAGTGATATGGATGAGGTTTCATTTCTTATCAGAATATGGATCAAGCAKGTTTTTCCCAAGTAGAACCTCTTTGAGTTGCTCTAATTGCAGCTGATGTTAGCAAATGTCCTGGTGCACCAGTCAACTAATRTTCTAAAGTTGTGGCTGCTTTATTGAAGAAACAAACCAAGCCCTCAATAATGCAGAGTCCAAGCTGTACTGGGAATTAGCAGCCTCTTAYAGAGAGCAGACCTTTGTCTAGCACCTGCAAGAACTACAGAATTGCAAAATTCTGTATGCATTTCTGTAAGGGAGCCCTAAATATAATATAATATAATATAATATAATATAATATAATATAATATAATATAATATAATATAATATAATATAATATAATATAATTATATATAGATATGTAGATGCCATGATTACCACAATTTCACATGAGCATCTTCTGAATCTCAGTGAAGGTGTAGAAAGTTTTCATCTTTGCATCCAGTATTTGATATTTGCCCCCCTATTTTTTTTTCTGTAGAAGCAGTAATCAGGAAATTCGGTAGTTAAATTAGAATGTGCAGTTGAGCTTTTTATGAAAGCCACCTTTGATCTACATTATTTTCCCCTTCTCATGTTCTGAAGTTGATCATTGCCATCCTACAGAGCTGTGTTGAAAGTGTTGTTACTACTTGTAGTAAAAGAATAATGTACAAAAGATTGGTCATGGACGAGTGTTGTAACAAAAATGGTGAATTCATTTGGATTTGAAAAAAAATTAATTACCAGCCTTTATGCAGTGTCTTCTACATGGATTTTTGAGATGATTCTTGCCTCTAGATTAGATTATTACAAGTTCTTGAATCTATCAAAAATATTTTTGCTTATAGCATTTAATAGTTTAAAATAGTGTTAGTGTGGTACATCTCTTTGTATGTGATGTACAAATGCAGCTCCAGGAATACTGATGTGGTAGAAGTGAAGAACAGATTGTCTTAATGAAGACTGCACTACAAGATGAATTTAGCTTTTTTTTTTTTTTTTTTTTTTTTAACCAGAAGAGCAAGGAAATCACACTTATTCTGCTATTCCATAATGTAATTGTTTTAGCTACTCTGAAATAAGCTGCTAAGGTGGTTATTTTCAAACACAAGCAAAGTTTGGACAGGACAATGTGGGCTAACAGCACCTTTGCTGTAGAGTCTTCCATGTGGAAAAGATAATTGAAAAATTAAGACAGCTAAATAAGGATGTTAAACTTATTTCTTAATTACTTCAAAGGGAATTTTACACTGATCCTGGAAAAATCTGGCTTCATTCAGTGATAGTCCTGAATGAACTGTTTTTCTGGAGGAAATCTCTTTATTTTACATGTTTGGTTTTCCAAAATAAGGTAATAGGTTATCCAGTGTAATGCTATCTAGATGATCTAGGTGATTCAGTTTCTCAGCCTTTGTGTCCTTATTTTATTTCCCTTGCTATGTGAGCTGCTTACCTTATTAATTATTTGCTTTAACTAGAATGTTTTATAGCTTAGGTATTTGCAATACAGTATAAATACAAATAGTAATCTCTTTGTAATTTTTCTTAATCTGATATGTGTCTGAACATGTATGAAATGGTGCAAGAATAATGAACTGAAGTCATGTGTGATTATATGCAATACTGACAGTTTGATTAATTTTTAATGATTGGTTGTCTCCTCCTTTCTAACAGCTGAGTGAATTGTGGTGTCACCTGTGGTTACCAGCTATTTGAAATCAAATTTAGACTTTTCTTACTTAAGATAGAATTGGGTATGTAATCCATCTTTCATGATCACTGTATTCACAGAGTTGATTTCTTGCACCTCTGCTCAGTGCTAACAACTTTCTTTGCCTTTGTAGCTGAGTTATTTTTGAGACTAAAATGAAAGGGATTCTGTTTCTAGTAAACACAGCAGACTTAGCAACTTAATAGGTTTCAGTGGCTTAGCATCAATATAATCCTGCAATGTTTTGATAATGTCTTGACAAAATGGTGATCTTTCCGATGATAGGATACAGTCAGTGTATTGTTGCGGGTGACAGTAAATATCAGCTGAAGAACCTTGTTTGACTTCCAGCATGTTATGTTGCAAGTTTAGTTCTCTGTGGGGAAAGGTTACTTTGGCAATGAAAGTTTACACTAGACTGTATTCCTTATCTCTGTTAGATTTTTGGAGAGCTAAAGGCCTGCTCACCATCCAAAGAAGGAAGTTTCACTTTGCTTTAGCAGAACTTGAAAAAGAAATATTTTCTCAAAGCCTGTTTTGGTTTCTGTGAGGTGCAACATCCAGCTCCTTTCACTTCAATTAATGCATGCCAAACCTATTTGGTTTTCAGGTATGTCAGAGCACAGCAGTGAATCCACAACACTTGATGAATCTCATCCAGCTGCAGAAGAGGTCCAGTCTGGCTCTGAGGTGATTGGGTGATAGTTGTATTAGTGTAAAATCAAGCAATCCTAACAAGTTTCAGACTCACAGAAATTGTGCTGTGCATAGCACAGTTCTGTAGGATGGGGATGTGAGTTCATGCGCAGCATCTTGAATGGGTGGGGTTGATTTTGAGACATCATTAAGAACAGTCCAGTTAATTAATAGCAAAGGATTACTTCAGCCAGTAGTCTGTTGCTGTGCTGCAATATTTGTTTTGCAAGTTGAATAGATTTAGGCATGATGGAGTCTGAAATGTGTGAGTACTACAGGAAGAAAGGGAACTTAAAGGACAGCAATCTTTGCGTAACCTCACTATAACGAGGTATTCTGTCTACTGCTGGAGGAGTTAATCTTTTCTTCCCTGAGGGCAAATACAGCTTGTACCTTCTCTGTGGAGAASTCTGACATTTAAAAATTATGAACAAATTCCTAGGGTTTCTGATATTATTTAGCTAATCAGGTGTGTTTGGGATGCTCTTTCAGAAAGTTAGTCATCATTTTCCTGACTGTTCTAGAGTAAAAATGAAAAAAGGTGGTGCTGACTTTATCACTATTAGAGTTTCAGTAACAGTGAATTGTTTTTGAACTTTCAGTGAAAACAGAATAGTGATTCTGCAGCTGTTTAGCATATTTCCAGATCTGATGTTTGTAGACAGAGATGTACAAAGGAAATCCTGATTGTTACTAAAGAATGATTGTATTTTTTCAAAAGAAAATGTCCACCTGAAACATGATGTTTTCCTGCAGTGCTTATGGTATTCATGCCTAATACATCAATAAAAACTTAGAAACTWGCTTAGATTTACTTTAGGTTGTTTATACATATGATAAATTTTCTTCTAAGGAGCCAGTTTCTTTGTATGCTTAGTTTAAGTCAACTGTGGGCTACAATTGTCAAAGAGACACTTGATTCAGCAGTTATAGTCCCTATTTCAACAGAAATGCTGCTGTGGTTTGGTTTAGTTTTCAGATCAATAAGTGTGAAGTTACAGGAACTCTCATCCAGAGGTGAAGAGAAATGGCTGCTGCATTTGGCAGTAGCCTACAAAGTATTTTGAGATACTGCCGTGCTGAAGTAGCTGCTGCTGCGGGCAGTCCCTCATTCTCAGTAGTTTGTTTCTGCATTACYACCTGCTCTGTTTCATAGGCACAAGTGTTGGTGCTGTGCCTGCTTTCAAGAACTAATGTGAGTGGAAAAATTACCCATCCTCTTTGARCATAGGTCACTTTTAACCTGCGGTGTTTCCGGAATCTTGTTTGCTGTACAAATACATTGTTCTGACTCAGGAAGGAGGTGAAGGGATGGTGAAAGCTGCTGGGGGGAAGAGTTGGGGGAAAAGGAGTTGTTCTTGACAGAAGTGCTAGCTTAAACTATTGACTAAAATGCAAATAACAATTTCTTGTTATGTCTGAGTCAAATTAGCAGTTTATCCCACTTCCCCTTTTCAGCTGCTCATTTCATGGCTTTGGTGCTTGTCTGACCTCATTGCAAACTGATTCAGCTCACTGAACCTGGAAAATTAACCTGTTTAAAAGGTCTGTTGCCAGGCTAGTGARTTGTGTGTAGTGACTGCGGTCAGGTGAGTGTTTGGGAGGTGGGACACTCTGTGGCTCACAGTAGGGACTGGAAAAGTAGGGTGGTGAACTGTCCTCCTTTCAACAATGGGAAGTTGTTCTAGTTCAGACATAGCATGGAACTGACATTAGCAAGTAATTTTTTGCATTCTCTGAACTAGATACGTAGGTCTGATTCAAGTAAGAATGCCTAAAAATCTATTAATTGCTTCTAGATGTTCAGAGAAGCGGATGAATTTTTGTTTTCTAATAGATGTATTTACTAGAGATGTGTGCACATGCAATGAGTATGTATGTTTCTGAATAAAGGCATAAAAATCAAGGTCAATATTTGCAAAATTATTTGAGATTCTTGTTGAAAAGCACCTAAGTCAAGTAGTTCTTTAGCCTTCAATTAGAGATGCAGTTTTGTTTGTGATCCCTAGCAAAGTGCCCCTTGACAATAGAGGACTTTCTCTTTGTTTTGTGTTGTCTGATAATTTGCAGAAAGAAGAACAAAAAAAGTTGTGTTGGCCTATGCTATGCTATGCAAGTAGGTGTGATAGGCCAAGCATTTTTGGAAAATACCTCACTTGACCATGCCAAGTAGAAGTGTAGTTCCTAGCAGTCTTAGAGTTTAAGCACTTGTGAGATTTAGAGCAAGCTTAAGAAACTTGAGCTAATGGATAGGTTTCCCAAACCAAAATGTAATATGGCAAGTAGAACGTTTAATCTAATGGTGCTGTATAGCACTTCTCTGTGAAGAGTAGCGAGTTGGGCTTGATGATCCTTATGGGTCCCTTACAACTTGAGATATTCCGTATTCTATGAAGTGAAACAAATTACTGTTTTAAAAGTACTCAAAAAATAAGCGTAGACCTTTTSGTGTGCTTCAGCAGAAGCACATTTATTGGAGCCCACAGACAGTGACTAGTTCGGAAAAGTCTTGAGAGCCTCAAAACTAGTTAAAGAAATGTGGCTCACTAATATAAATGAAGTGGTGATATATGAAAGTGGAAGAAATATTGGCAATGGGTTAAGAGAGAAGACGCCCCAATTAAAAATTATGTAAGTGTTGCTCACTAAGTACCAGTAAGATCTCTGTGTTATGTTGTTACTCTGTAAAGCTTCATGTGTGGTGGGAGAAGCTGATGGTGCTGACCCTTGGGCTGAAAAGAGCTGGTTCAGTTTGATGATTTAAGAGTTTTAAAGGTAGAAGGGTATCCATTCTCAAGTACCTGTTGATGGTATACCTTGTCTTGCCAGTCTTGTACAAGTGTATGGGCTGGTTTGAGGACTTCAGGCAACTTTTATGTAAGTAAGTGAACAAACACTGCCTCAATTGTGTGTTGATTTTTCTGCTATTTACAGTTTAGGTTACTGATGAAGCTGCCTTGCAGAGTTAGGAGCAGCTTTTTGAAAGGGATGAAATTTTTAGTTCCTCTTAATTTTGAAGAGCATTAAGCTGCCATTCTCTCTTTAGGTGCTTGTAAACGAGGTGCAGTTCTTCTGGGAATGTCTCTTGTAGGCTATGCCTTAGGTCATACTTGAAAGCAATGGTTTCACAGCTGCTGCTAATGTTCATGGTGCAGCTGCATTTGAAACAAACTTTGAATCCTGAATTCTGTCGGTACTTTTAAGTTCTTTGGATGCTTCTGCATTTCACTTCTGTTGCTTCCTGTTGACTGCATGAGAGTTGCATACCAACAGTTTAGTCAGAAGGTGGCACTATATTATGGTAAAATAAGAAGCAGCCGAAACTATCTTAAAGTTTGGAATCATRGCTTTTCTTGTAACACATGATTAAACGTTTTGCTGTTCTCTAGTACTTACTGCTTATGAACGGTTAACTCCATTTTTTTTTAGCTCATTATAGTTTGAGGTACAGAAGCTACTCTAAGGCTCAAATGTGCACGTAAAACATTTGTCTGAGCCCACATCTCATTTTCATCTGACTCACCCAATGCCAATGGGTTAAATTTTAGCCTTTCTTTTCTCTTAAAGCTGGAAACTTTAAATTATTTCTGACTGAGTTGTGCTGGAATATTGTTGTGATTCAAGGATGTGATTAAACATGCATATGCAGTCTGAGTATATCAGAATATTTCCAGCTGGAGTTTGAAATAAAATAAACTGTTATGAAAGCTATACATCAAATRTTTTTGTGTGGATTACTCATTGGAAATGTAAGACAAATGCTAATCTGTTTCCTTTTATAGGAAAGTGCAATGGCTCAAGAATCTCCCAAAAATTCAGCGGCAGAAATTCCTGTCACTACCAATGGACAGCTGGAAGATTCTCATGAGCACGGCTTTAACAGGGTAAGAATTTTCTTTGCTGTCTGCCATGGTACCATTGTCAGAAATGCTGAAGTTACAGTGCAACATGTGTCCGACTTCACTTGACATCGTTTACTGCAGGTTTACTGAAAAAGCTCCCTTGAAGCTCACAGATTATTGTCCAAGTTGACATAACGTAATGTGATTGCTAATTGCAATGATCKTGTTTGAATAAAGGCACGTTAGTAGTGGCCAATGTTTTGTCCTTCCCCCTGAGCTCGGGCAGGTGAACGATCAGTTTTTCTTGTGCTCAGGCGTCCAGCAGAGGACGCTGCGGCCCAGCGTGTAGGATTTGGGGTCGGGCTCCTTTAATTTGGATTTTCGACTGGTTAATTGTCCACGTTCATTTGATATCTGCTGAGGCTTAGATTTTAAGGAAAACTCTTTAAGGTTTAACAGTTCCATGCTGACTTGCAGTGCAGAATTATTCTTAAAAGAAATACTCAGCAGAATTTCAACATTTTCTTCTCTTTTTTAKTAAAGTACTGATTAGAGAGGAGGAACCTTCCGAAGTTTTAAAACAGATTACATATATATTCTGAGTATTGGTAAAATAAGGATTTGCTGAACCTTTTCTTTTGTTTTTTTCTTTGATGGAAAAACTCTTTCAAAGGTGATAAATTTTTGAGGTTGGTTCAAAAAACAAAGCATCTACTGCACATTGCAATAACTTTTTTGGGTGAAAGGTATATTAGTAGTGATTTTTTTCTGAATGTTAAATGGTGTGAAGTACTGAGTACTCTGTAATGTGTAATCAAATGTATACATTTCTAATTATTGATTCTGAGCTGTGAGAATACTGATTTTTAATCCAGCAATATTATTAATACGACAAAAAGTGAAGCATTTAAATATATATTTTAGAAGTATGGTTCTAAACATGTGTAATTATTAATATTACTTAAATATGTATAAATATGTATTTTWAAAGTAGAGAAAAATAAAATACATCCTGAAAACAAGATCTGAGACCATTTCACTATGATTGCAGGGTAGATGTGTAATGAGTATGGCTGTAAAAAAAGAATAAAACTTTATGAGATGAAAATGAGATGAAAATGAATCCATGTTAGAACATATTAAAACATACAGCACTTTTTACTGGGCATTTTTTCTGCTTCTGCTGTTTGGACCGTGATTTTTTTCTTTTTATTTTTATGAGTAGCACTGCAATGAGGGAAGGCTTTTATATTTCTCAAGATTTGTCCTTCAAGATATTCCAGTGACATAATGTAAAAATGAGTAGAGTGCTTAATGAAATAAAGTTAAACTTCATTTCTGTAAAGATCTGTGTATGCTGAGGGGAATGACATTGGGAAATGCATCTTGAAGTGCTAATGAATTTGGGTTCACTTCAAAGTAGAGAAATAGACTTAATAATTTTAAGCTTGATGACCTTGCTGCTGCTGTGACTTGACTGCTAAGTTCCCTTTTTCCTTACATAGTGATTGCTTTTGCAGTGCAGTGCATGCAAGACTTACGTACAGCAAATGGAACTTGCAGTCTTGGTGACTTGTGTTASAGCCCTTGCTCAGTCAAAATGTAAAGTTGGAGTTTTAAGGATGTTTCTGTCTCTGGCTGTATCTACAAGATGGATTAGATATTTCCTGCATCCAGTCGTTTTGCTGGCTTGGAGYAAACTATATTTTGAAACTTCTACTTTCGCAAAAATGGGTCAAATATTTGGTCAAATTGCAGAAAAACCTGTACTCTGCAAGCGTATTTGAACTTGCTGTAATTATTTTCGCAGTGCTTCTTCTGAGAACAGTGAAGAAGTGCACTTCAATTATTTTTTTTAACTGTCAAGTTCAAACTTGAACAAGTTTGCACCTGCATATGTGACCTAAACTCRGAATATGTGATAATCAAGGCTTCTTATAAACAAAACAAAGAAAATAAACTTCTTGGAATTAACATCTAGGTCTGTTTACTAATCTGGTAGTCTCAAATTCTAATATTTAGCTTCTATTCATCTTGTTTCGTGTTTGTTATTTCTAACACTTAATGCCATGCTTTCTCTTTTTTTCCTTGCCAGGTAATTTTTTGCTTTAACCTTAAGCTATGTGCATTGAACCACAAAATTTTTGTGCTRRGTTTTTGGGGTSTTTGTTCCTRCCAGYTTATGGAAATGACAAGCCAAGTACTGATTTTTATAAAGTCACTTATGAAAGGGGCAAGAAACCATGACCACTTTAATTTGTACTGTTACCGCAGTGCTCAGTAAGAGTATGTGACCACAGTAGAGTTTAAAGCACTCTAAATCAAATATGCCGATTTTGATTGCACCTTCTTGGGAAGCTGGGAACAAGATAATTATAATTTTCTGCTTCCTTATTTTTATGATCAGGGAAATAGTCATCTAGATGCTGTACAATTCAGATGTAAAGAATTAAATACGACTTGTTCTGCATTTTTTGGTCTTCTGCAATTGTTTTGCCACAAAAACTTGAATGGCTTTGATTGTATATTTTTGAGTAAAGAGGTATTTGTATAACCTTTTCTTTGGAATTCTCTAATTACAAAAYGGCACTTCCCTCTAGACTCACATTCTGTTCAGCACTTCCATCAGACTTCATCCATAAGCTGCTCAGGCATGAAAATGCACATTTATGTTTCGCCAAATGCAGTATTAGTATGCATTCAAGCATGAGAAGTATTTCATTTTGCGAGGCAGTGTAGAGCAAATGTATTTACCTGGAAATGACAAGTAGGCTTGCTCCTTCTTTGAAGAAAAATCCCATTAGTTTTGCAGAACATCAGACAGCATAGATTGTCATAATGTCATTTCAGAAGGGAGCGTGTTAGTTCCATTCTTGTGGGAATACAGCAGAGCCCTAATTGATGCTTCTTCTTGGTATAACATGTATTTAAAAGGTAACTTAAGTGTTTTCCTAACTGTAAAATCTCAGTCAGAAATCTGCTGCTACATTCTAATTCTCTAATAAGACATGCCCGTGGAATTCAGACAAGTTTTGTCCTGCCCATATGATGGATGGAAACCCTTTTACTAAAAAAAGCTGTAGCTTCAATCATCATTGGATCAAATATCTAACRTTCCTTCAATACAAAAAAGCTTGACATAATGCATTTTAACTCTCCAAGCTCTGTTGGACCTCACTTGAGCTTTAAGAACTACTTKCATAGAATTGTTCACTAATATTTGGGTATTTGTTAGACAGAAGACTTCAGCATTTCCTAATCAAAAGTTTTTCTTATTACTTTGTATAAGAAAGCTCAGCTTACAAAAAAGTCTGTCTGTTTTATATTATTCACTTGTTTTATTTCATTTWTCCCTGACTTCTAGAGCCCAGTTTTCCTCCCATGCTATTGTAATTATGTGAATAGCATAGTGGTGTTTTAATGTGACTGGGGGGATTGGGGGCTGAGGACTSTAGGAAGGAGTGAGGGAAGTATATCATTGCTATTATTCCTATATGCAAGAACATGCCATACAGTGTGAGATGTGCATAGGAATAGACTAAATTTTTCAGAAAACAGTTTAGTCTGCCTGTAAAGATGCTCAAGCAGCTGTAAGCAGTATTTGTTATGTTTGAAGTATTGCACAAAATCTATATGATATTCTTATCAGTTTCAACCTGAATTTGTTTAATTTCATTTTTAGTATTGCTCTGTCTCATGGTTCTTACTGTACTTTTATGGRAGCAAAGCCATAGTTAAGCATGTATATAATACTAGTAATGAACTTCAGGAGGCAAAAGATAATGAACTTTCTTGTGAGTCTTCAATTTATCTTACTGGAATTACGAAATAAGGTCTGGGATCTGATGAATCTGAGTGCATGTGTTCACTGTCTTGTTCTGTAATTTTATTTCCAGACTGTGCAGATAGATAAGGTCAATTCTCTTTTGTCTTTTGCCTTCTGAAAAGAAATTGCCAGCCTTGTCACTCRCATTCTGCCTGGAACACCTGAGTTTTTTCTCTTAGAGTTTGCTATGTTGAGTGATATAGTTAGATTTTTACTTTGGGTAATTATAATTTAATTAATGTAGACTGATTTTAAATAAATTTCTAGAAACGTGTCAGTTCTAGAAAACTGGTTTTAGGGGATAAAATAGTSAGGTGTTCTTCATACAATCTGAAAAAACCAAAAGTATTCATATTAATGATGAGAGTAGAAGGGAAACTAATTGAAAACTGGATTGTAGTATCACATRATGAAAATCAAAATGGATATAGTAGAAAGGGTGTTCTGAGTGAAGAGCARTGTGTTGGAGAATAGAAGAAATGTGTTAATCTGTTACTTGCCACTTCATCAATTATTAAAGCCTTCAGGTCTCCTCCCATTTATTTATGTTGAATTTATACTTATKTGAGGATCTAGTGGCTTAATTCATGAAAAATAGGAACTGAGTGATATAATAGGGGCAAAGAGAAGAAGAAAATGCTGAATATGTACGAGGAGCTCTACTTGCACGTGATTTTGATAAGAAGTTAAAGTTCAGAGCCCATGTATCTTACTGGATAGATGTTGTCTATCTACAGAACCTCTTGTTCCATAGGACTTGTAATCACACTTTAAACTGTGAACTTTACAATCAGATATGTTGTAAATTTTTCCTGAAGGCAACATGAGTAGTTTTATTTAAAATGTTATCCACCATTAAAAAATAAGCAGGCATATGGTTGGTCTGATTATTAGTTGCTCCACTGTTGAAGTAACCATTGCTGTGAGGTTTTAGGAGTATCTTAAGTCAAGGTAGTRACGGCAAGTAAAACCATATTTGCCAAACCTCCTGTTGGTACTAAGCAGGCGTTCATTCTTAGTGAAGCATTAATAATGGAGCAGTATAACTACAAAACTAATACAGCGTTGTTTCCTTAGTTGCTCCTTAGTTAACTAAGTTTCTGTAAATTAAGTTTTGGCTAGATTTGTTTCTGCTGTTGGAGAAACAATGCAGTTCTGGTCTTTCCTCTCCTCATTTTAGATTATGGATAGCATGATTGGGAAGTATCATTTTGGAAATAGTCTTGTAATTCAGCCAACATTCCTTCGTGAACATGCATTCTGAATGACTTCTTTGCTTGTCTACTGTCTCAACAGGATTGCTATGTCAAAAATTTATACTGGTTCATCAGATGATCTGTATAATAGAGTTGTGTAAATAAGGCTAACCTGACTAAAATATGTTTWATTTAATATAGTGATTTGAAGTTACTAAAATGGGATTTTAACAATCATTAAAGTGTCTTCAGTGTTCTATGACATAAAAGTTTGAACTGTCTTGACTACWCCTAATTAAGCTAGTGCATCTGTGTAACTTTTGCTTCTTGGAGCCTTTAGCATGCTAAATGGCTGATAATGGGGTAAGTAATAGAACCTTTTCACTTGGGAATCTCCTGAGTTGTGAGGTTTTTTGATACCTCTGGCTCTGGGTCTCAGTGATGTTACAATATTAAAATGCTTCTGCTAGATGATAACTGCATAAGCATGGTTTCAGCCTCATACAAATGAAAATTATTAATGAAACATTTTTCTGTTTGTTTTTCAGTGATGGTGACCCCTTAACAGATTAATGGGCTTCCAATATATCAATAAATTTTGATCAATTCTAAAGACTTGAATKTACCTTTTACAAAGAGGGAGGGAAATCTTAAACCTAGCTAGAAGAGCAATATGTTGTCAAAATAGAATCACCATATTGTAGTAGGGGAATCTTATCCTCATTTCCTGTGTTGTAACAGCAAAGCTACATCTAGTGGGAGCAAAAAAGAAAACTACTTATGTTGCCTTCTTACCACTCAAACATTAAGTACAGKCATACCTTCCCTTAAGTGTGATGTTCTGTGCAGTTTTTCTAAATTGTCCCTCTTTGTAAGTTATTGGYGGGATAAATTGTTTTGTCAGTGTGATTACAGATTTTTTGCTTGATTTTTATCTACACCTGTGTAAATAAAAAGAAAAAGCAAGCAGAATCAGTTGCAAGAATTACATGAAAAACTGTGGGGTGCATGCAGCAGTGTGTCTCTCCTGARCAGTAACTTGCATGTTAGTAAACAAAAAGGTATTGTTTTGATAATCAGTGTCTTTTTGTCCTGTCTGGTTATGTGTAAGTCAACAAATGGTAAAGTTTTCTTTGAAATTCATGGATAAGAATATAGTTCTTCATAAAGATATGTTTGAACTGGTTTATACATATTTAAAAAGAGGTTTGAATTCAACTTTGTCTCTTTGACAGTGGGGAGAAATGTAGATGTCTTCTAACAAATACGTGACTGTATACATATGCATATGTATACATTCATGTAAAAACTCTTGATATATGTGTATATATACAAAATTGTAGATTTTAAAAGATTCAAGTTTTTATTTGAGAGCTTGATGCATTGTGGCATTTTGATTTATTTAATTCTATAGTTTGTTCAGCTCGTRTTTAGCTTCAAATTAGAATTACATTGAGTGTAGGGAAGTAGTGCAGTTGCTTAGGTTTAGGTACAAACTTTGTCTTTACTAAGCAGATGTTCTGCATTTTAACTTYAAATACAGATGATTGCTTAGATTCCTACTGCGAGCATGCTTAAGCAGGTCAGCTGTCTGCATTTGTTTGGCTACCGGTTTAGATATTTCTGAAAACTACCCAACACGCCAAGGTGCCTTCAGGAAAAAAATAATTCATGCCATGTCCTTTTTGTCCTTTTTGCATCTTTTCTGCAATCTGGCTATCCTTCCTCAAGTCTCTCTGCTTTTTCAGCTTYTAGTGACTTACATTTTGAGTTAAATGGACTCTGTCTGTTAGCTAAACTAAGTTGAAGCAAAGGCTTCCCAGGCTACCACCAACTGCGAGTGCTTAAATGGAAGCACCAGTGTTAATTCAGTTGTGAAGGCTGAAAGTAGTCTGTATCCAATATTCTGATATGTTTAATTTGTGAGATCAGGTTCTGCATGTGATTGTTACTTGTTTTTCATGCTGTTTACTTTTCTTTTTTTTTTCTTTTGTATTATGCTTCAGATACACAAATATGGTATGATCTGTTATCAAATAGTCTGTTCATGTAAGTGAAAGTGTGGCTATAGGAATTGGTTACTCTTTGCAGTGCATGCTGTGGTTTTGATTTCAGCAAGATTTCTGGAATTCTTATGGAAAAATTAATTTGCTGGAATTCATACATTTGTAGTTGTTCCTTTTTTTCTTATTCACAGCGGTTTGTTCTAAACTGAAGGCATCTAAATAAATCTGGGGGAATGTGATCCAAAGCTACTTCTTGACAATCTGAGTCTCTAGGCAGTMTCAGTATCATCCTTATGCACTACCTTGCTTCTGGTTTGTGGATTGAGTGACTGYAGCAGTAGGTCAAACGTGGATTTGATTTTAAAGGTTGTGTTTTCTTTGTAATTAGAAACATTGAATGGATCATAAACAGTTACTATGCGTGTCTAGACACTGGCATCTTAAAGCTATGTATAGCTTTTCTCTGCAGATTTCACTAGTGGACCTCTGTATGGAAGCAGAGGGGATGCAAAATAATACCTGACTCCWGACACTGACAGTTTTCTGATTTCTTGTTGCTTTATTTTTCATAACTGTATTTTASCTTTTGTTTTCCCTTTCACAGTACTTTTTCACTCACATTTACTTCTATGAATTAATGGGTTTAAATTTCTTTAAAACYGGAACTTTTTCAAAAGCACTGAGTCTAACTGTGTAACAACAGGGCTTAATCTTCAATTAGATCACTGGAAATACTGTCCAGGAAACCTGTGGGGAACTTTTTGTAGAGGTGGGTGAGACATGGTATGTGTGCTGTGGTGTGGGGATTCTTAGGCCTGTGCTGGGTTTCAGTGWGGACATGGTTACTTGAGAGTTGGTTGTAGTAGTTAATCTAGCTTTCAAGTCAAACAAGGTGATCTCAGGAAATTTTTGATGAAGGAGTTTCAAAAGCAAACAAAAGTAAGTGGCAACTTCATGCTCTGAGCACTTATGATGTAGAACAGGTGCTCAGAAGGAAGCTGTTGAAGTGATACCTTTCTACATGTCTCTCCCATGTTAAATATTAAAAAGATTTTATRTGCTATTTGTAAAAAATAAGGATGCTGTGATTTTTAAGGCTGTTTCTTGCTTAGTAGTGTTTTTTAAATCTTTAACTTTAYGATAGTTGCTTCCATCTTTTTGATTTGTAAGGTGTTTTCTCCTTGATAATCTTTTATCATTCTGCACCCCTGTCAATTTCTGACTGGAGGCTTTATTAAACTGATACGGTTGCTTGGAYCAGCTTCAGACCACATAACATGATGTTTCTGGCCACGTTTTTGGTAACTGCTTCTCTGAGAGATGGCATTCTGCTTGGTCATCAATATAACAAAAAAATCTAGAATAAATACTCAGGCCATACTTCCAGTGTTTCTCACTCGTTTATGTTTTATTTATGGGGGAGAAAGCTGTGACATCCTGCAAAGACTTTGCAGGTTAAGGGCAGAATTGCTTGTCTGAGAGCTGCTGAAACAGCATTACAATGCTTTTGAGTCACTTCAATCCTTTTTTTTTTAATCATTAACTTTCCATTTTTACTCCTATATTTTCCAGGACTTGAAATGTTCGTTACCAGTGGGACTTGGACTTTCTGAAACCAAAATAACAGCTCATGGCTTTGACAGTGCCAAAGAGGGAGTTGTTGAGGCAGGATCATTTCCAAGTAAAGGTAAATTCTATATTTTTTTTTGTATTTCTCTAAAAATACAAAATCTAAAATCTTTAGGCATCTTTTTACATGGTCAGAAATACAATGTTCTGTAGCTGCTCTGAGCAGTTTGGTGTAAATGTACACGTTGAGATTTGCAGTAGTGACAAGCAGTTTTAGTGACTGATTGTAGTGACAATCTTCTCTGGTAGCAGGGTTGTTGAAATAGTGAATATATGCTGCACTTGTAGTATCTGTGACTAGAGGAAGCTACTTAGTATTAAGTTGCCCTGCATTTGCAGGGAAAAGGAAAGGAAAGGAAGAGGAAGGAAAGGCCTCAAGTGCCTTGAACTGGTGTCAGGCTGAAGAATTTTACTATTACATTATGTTGAAGTTTTCTTTACATTTTGCAGGCTATTGTTCTGATTTGAAACAGAACTCGAGAGTTATTCATTTCTTGATACACACTTCACTTACCTAGAGTAGATTAAAAAGTGGGATTCTTCTTTTTTAGTAATGTATACCTTAGAGAATCTAAGTGGGATTAAACAATGAGAAATGCAAAGTGATAAACAAGCCAATAATGTCACTATTTCCTGTCTGAAAGCAATAGAATACCATGATATTGTATGGGCAAATGATATTTAATGAATTATGTACCTTTGACTGTTTTTGAATTTGAAAGATTTGAAATTATCTCAAATATGCAGCTGTGAAAATAAGGCTCTTTGTAGTAATAAATTTAATTTACATTTTGCTTCATTTCCTGTTTGGTGAAATTCTTTGCTTATGAAAACAGCTGATTTACATGCTGTATGTTGCATATATTACAAAGTGAATGCTGTGTTTCTTTATGTCTTTGAAATTAACAAAATATCTAACTAAAAACTGGACAAATGGCTAACTGCTCACCATTCCTGCSTTTTTGTATTCTATTAGCAGGATAACTGTTGCAGCTGTTAAATGTATTAGCCTGCAAGGGAACAGTGTCTTAAGATGTTTCAAGCTACAYTAATACGTTTGAAATGCAAATGTACTGTGGAAATTTCTGTACACAAATTATGAGTTTTGAACACTTCAGATATCACAGCATTTCTCCAAGGATATTTTCTTCATATTTTTCCTTATGTTTTAACAAAATCAGAGAGAGAGAAGTGATAAAAGCTACAGCTTCCTGTGAAACCCTGGAAAAAAGTTGAACGATTGCCCTATTTCTAAAAATTCTGTCTTCTGTTTGAGTGTCCTTATTAGGGCTTGATTTTTGAATACAAAGTAGACAGTACTGGAGGGGAAAGGCTTTTAGGATTTGGGGGATGTTGAATGATGAAGCATGCATAAGGCTGCCTTAATACTCTGTCAAATGATAAGGATTTTTTTAACTGCTTGTCTTGGCTCGCTTGCTGAAATGATTCAGGCAGGATCTTGCAGTCAAACTTTTATGCTTGGATGAATCCAGTTGCAGCTCTTATGCAATGTATCGCGGCAGAAGGACACACCAAGTGAGCTGTCTTTGTCTCATTTTTTATGKGCAGTTGGATCCCAATCACTGGATTTATGTACCCCATGCTAGTGGTGCTCTGTGGAATATTTTAAAGCTGATTGTTCATCCAGTGACTTTGAGTGATGTTTTTGGCATTACTGTTAACTAAATTTTGTTGAAACTGCAAAGTCTAGGTTTGATTTTCTTTCCCCTCAGCACACTGTTAACCCTGAACTATACTGTAATTTCTCAGCAAAAGCAGTAAATGTTCCTCCCCAATATGGTGGTCACTAATCACTACAGAGGAAAMGTTAACTTACTTGTTTTTCAAATGCTGAAAATTTCATAAGGATACCTCTTCAGATTTATCTGTTATTAAAGAGTGGCAAAGCTCTGAAAAGCATAATGCTTATAATCGTAAAACAGCTTAGAGAACACACACAGTGCAGATCATTTAAAGCTGGTTGCTTTTTGTTTTCATTTGGGTTTCTTTGTTTGGTTTTTTTGTTTGGTTTTTTTTAAGAGAAGAAGCAAGTGCTGTAAAATCTTTCTTTTGAGAAGGAGCTTACACACTTTCACAGCTAGGGACTTGTATGATCCTCAAGATAACTTATTGCTGCGTGTTTACACAGACATAAGAGCTGATGTCAATAAAGTGTGTAAATATGAAATTGGCAGAGATTTCAGAGCTTGCTTCACCCCTTAATGCTTTAAGTACCATTCAGTGACAGTG
Source organism: Malurus melanocephalus (assembly GCF_030028575.1). NCBI lineage: Eukaryota > Metazoa > Chordata > Aves > Passeriformes > Maluridae > Malurus > Malurus melanocephalus. Next base: position 4,686,811 of record NW_026623241.1, on the reverse strand, counting down.
CCGAGTGAATGAGTGAATTCTACCTAGACCTGAAAAAGGATGTTTCAGCTGTGGCAGCTGTATATAACAATGGAAATTTTTGTTTATGATCTTTATTGATGAGCCCTTCAGTTGTATTTTGGTTGCTCTTACAGAAAAAGCATTGTCATCATGACCTAGAGAAAAAGATTAAATATTGAAAATTTTGAGTAGTTCACCTGGAGAGATGTACCTCTTAAAAAGCTTTTCCATCACAAATTCTAGCAACTTTTTTTTCTGTGAATATTTGTATAATTGCTGCAGCAAATGTTTCTTTGTTTTGGACACATCTGTGTAAGAGTGCACATTCACTTCTAAGGGAGGACAATGGATTTTCATGGTTAAATGTCCCCTTTTCAGGTTCCCCTGCATCACCCAAATCATCTGTTATATCTCCTAGCACTGCAGCAGCTAGCAGACTGGCTGGACAAGGTTGTGATTTAATTATTCCCACAGGTATCAAAGCACTGAATGGATAACGCCCTTGTCTCTGCTGACACTGTACTAACCTCTCCACATTCCTAATTTTTTGATTTACTATTAGTTGGAAATAAAATTTCTGGGGGGTTTTGGTGGGTCTCACTTCTGACTTCAGCATTTTACAAAGTAACCTCTGCTTTCCTTTCTCTAAGCTGCTTTTACTCTATCAAATTAAAATTATAACAAATATTAATAGCAAACAGTAGATAAAATAGAAATGACCAAAATCTTTGATTTAGGTTAGAGCTGAAACTTTTAGCATTTTTCACCCATATGATTGCATTCTAGTAGACTWTGGAGGCAGCCATTAGAAATTCACAACACCCAAACTCTGCTTTGCTGCTTGACTCACTTTGTGCCTATGGGTAAATTTCTTAACATCTTAGTCTGTTTCCTCCTGCTTAAAAGGAGAAAAACCTAACTCAGTTACCTCATAAGGGTGTTAAGAGGGTTAATTACTTAATGTTTGCAGAGCATGTTGAAGATGTAAAGACAGTAGAACTTGATACTAAAGGAGTATCTTGAGGCACCCTTATAGACTTTTTTCCAAACTGTTGCTTACATAAATAACTTGGCAACACTAAGGTGACTGTAAGTAGCAGTAGTGATCAGGGGCAGGAGTAGTCAAAATGAATATGTACATGAATAAATTAAAATGTTGCTTTAAAAGTGATGATACTTAGCAKTTTTTAGTATTTAAGACACTAGGAATTTTGCAGACTTGAAACATGGAATCTGCATGATGACCCATACTAGCTTTAAAATGCTGAGTTATGGCAATTTATGTCAGGTGATTGTCCCTAGGTATTTTAATTTGTTGCTTTAAATCTCTTCTTTACTGCTTTTATATTCATGGTTTGTAGAATTAATTGTTCCTTATACAATGAGCTAATAAAAATGAAATTAAAAAGTTAAATATTGGCTGAACACATTTTCTGGAAAGAATGAGTTTTATTGGAAAAGATTTAAAAACTCTATACTTCGTGACAACAGTATGCCAATAGTTGTTGTTTAATGGCTTTCAGGTTGTAAAAAGACTTAGATTGACTAAATGCAAAGGAGTGTTCAAATRCTGGAGTTTTTAAACATAGATTAAGTAATAAAAATGTCTCAAAAGCTGTTTTAATCATTCAGTATGCTTAATTCAGCCTCTTACTACATGAAATAGTGATATGTATATATAGGCCTTTTATATCAGTTTTAAAGTCTTTCTTTCTGGAACTGATTTTGAAAATCYGCGTATTCATCTTAAATTCATGCTGTCATCTTGCTCTGCTTTTGTACGTGCAATTGCATAATTCTTCCATACTTGCTATTAATCCCTTAAAACAAACTAACAAGCAAAAAGCTGAGACCCAAGGCCTTGAAGATTTGCTTTGTGTCTGACACAGGGGGCAGAGCTCAGCAGAAGAGTGGGCCTGTTGTGTTAGCAGATGAAGTGAAGAATCCAGCAATGGAGAAACTGGAATTGGTGAGAAAGTGGAGCCTAAACACTTACAAGGTATGCAGCCATGTATTTGTGTGTGTGTATGTACATATTCTATCAGTGAGCTGGCAGCTAGAGAGGACTAGAGCTGTATGAAAGTAAGCTGTTGTTGCAGTGAGCATAAGYGAGAATGTATAGGAAAGGCTTAGTTTTCTTTCCAAGTGTAGCATTCTTTGGTAGCCTTTTAAAATCCCTGGTGTTATGTGGAAAATCTTTAATAGGTATTACTGATTTAGCAAGGTAAAGAATGTTCCATTTCTAATGTACCCTTCATCATTCAGAATGTACAGATTTCAGCACTAAGCTTGGAAATAAATATTTTTACTATTTTTGAGTTGATTGCTGATATAATAAGATTTTAGTTGACATGAAAAACCAGGKACTTGCTATTCTGGTGTTTTTGTTCCGTCTTGGCTAATTGTTTTTTCTTAGTGATGTAATTGTTGCTTCAGTTTGCATGTGTTTTGTATGCTTCTACTTTGTGATCAGATTTGATGAAATTTAAAAAATAATATGAGAATAATGAAAAGGTACTTGAAGTACACCAGTTTGCTAGAAGTGACTCTTACTAAAAAGCTATAAGRTAAGGAACAATTGTCAGTGAATGTATTCATGTCTAAAGTTTCAAACTAAGATCAGTTTTGAAAAACTGCTTTTTTTAAAGCCTGCAACTTAAATGACAGAGTTGTGTACAGGTACATCAGTGAGGTCTACACCAAACTATGAAGAAATAAAGAATCTATGGAAACAAAATCTGAATCCCTCCAGTGTTCTTTAGATCCGGATAAGGACATCTTCTTCAGTGAGGGTGGGAAGCAGGAATGGAGACACTCTACTCCCTAGTAAATGCTTATGCTGTCTTTCTGTTAGAAGCAGAAGTTTGGGGTTTTTTATGCTTAAGGAGATATGTCARTTATGATCTTTCTAGAATTCCGTATTGACTTCTTGTTTACTGTTTTTTTTTTGAGGAATACGATTGTTCAGACAGCCCACGAGTTTATTTTGAGTTGATGGAGTATTATGCAAATGTACCTGGAGATGCCATACATTTGTGTTGTAGGCTGTGTACAAAAAGCATATTTGATATGGTTGATATCAGTATTTAAATTTGTGGACATGTYGGCTTGCTTTGGTTCCTGTCAGGAAGATCATGGGAAGAAATGTCCTCCTCATCTCATAATAGCTAACTGCTCRTAGGTTAGAAGATGGAGAAATAAAGGGCAGGAGTAAATGGTCAGCACTTGAATCCCTGTGAACTTAAAATCCCTGGTATCAATGTACCAGACATTAATCTACAATCTACATTAATCAAATTTGCTGYTAGGAAGTTCTTTAGAAATCTGACRTGGGTAGTTCCTATGCCAGGGTGTCAGGGGTTGTGAAATCTAAATTATTGGATATGTTCAGAAGTCATTCCCATCTGTAAATGCCTTTGTAGCTATCATCCCCCTTCACATTTTCCAGCCATACTCTCCCTAGTAATCATGAGTTAGTGTGAAAAGAAATCGCCCTTCTTTCCATATCTAGTGACAAGATCGTTTTGTCTTATTTTTTCTGCCCGTGCCTTCCCCTTTGGATGAGAAAGGGATTTTCAGTCTAGCAAAAACACATAGGCACAAGAAAGTCTTGGCTCTTCTTGACTTTCAGCAATTCTAACAAGTTTGTCTTTTTGTTTTTTATACAACTTACTGAACTTTGGGGGGGAAAGGCAAACCTGTTTTACAACCTTTCTATCATTGGGCTACCATTGAATAGCCACTGGGCTTCTGAGACATGGGCAGTAATGCCTCTGTTCATCTTTAACATATGCAATTTAAAGTATTTTTTCCTTAAATGTATTTTGGTAACTCTTCTTTCTCTGAGTTGTTTTTCTTAAGCTTTGCATTAGGTAACCTTTTTTTGAGTAGTGTGGTCTTATTCCTGATAGTTTTCTTTATAGATACTCTTAGAACAAAGCGTGATGGAATTAATGTGTGCAATTTTCTTTGTTTGCTAATGAAAGTATAGAGCAACTTGTGTGCTTGTACTGGTCCACTTTGAATTGGAGTAAATCAAAAAAGACTGGAGCATCTTCTTTATTTTCACTGTATCTGAGTTTAACCAAGTATGCAGTGTCTTTCCAGTTACTGKTTTTTCCTCACTTGCCAATGCTGAGCTTTTTTAGGTGTTTTTGCTGTAACTTCTGAAGCAAATACCCCTTGGCTGAAAAKAATTCCTTCATTTGTAATTTATCCTGGCTTTCAAGAACTTTGCTTTCCATGATTCAGATTTTTCTCTTTCATTTCATGGCGCTTTGTGTGTGTGCATCAGCGCTTTTGGAAAACAGCCAAAATCTGGCCATTACTTCCATAGTTCCTAATGAAAGGCTTATTTATGCCTTGAGTACACTCATTGCTAAACTGTATTTTGCAATTTCTCAGGGAAATACCAATTTACTTTGGTAGTAAAGTTGTATTGCATGTTGTGATTTGTTATGCTCTCCCAAATTTCTGATGCTTGACAGACAAATGTCACCTAGATTAGTTGTGCTTTTTCTTGTGAATTAGTCAAATCTAACAAAGTAGCCCCAATARTCTGTACCTTCTGACCTAAACCTTATGAGTCATGACCAGCTTGTTCTTGATCATTCTTGAGCCTTTCCTATGTTCATCTATTACATTTAGAAAGGACATGGAAATTCTAGCAGGTTGAATGTGCGTCTCCTTTGGACACAGTAAAGACCAGATTAGACTACAGTCCTTGAATTGGGAAGCCCTGGGAAATGCAGTGCTGTAGTGTATTAGGGAAGTATATTACAAGATAAGCTTGGGCATTACTTCACAAAGAAAAAGAAGAAAATAGCAGCTTTGTTCTTAGTTTAAGTCCTTTCAGAGTGGTTGTGGCCTTGACTACTAACTTAATTCCTTGTAACTTTTGTTTCTAGCAGTAATTTTTCATATGTCTAAGTTGGTTATCCCTTCACCTCTTGGGATCACAGATTAGCATTAAATAACTTACTGTAGCAGTAAATAATTCTGCTTTCTGTGGAGAAACTGTATGACTTTGCTGCACATCTGCTTTGCAAATGGCTTCTCCTATCGCTCAGTCAAGGGAAACCCCAGTGTGCATCATGGTCGGCTCACTGCCAAGCTGGGCTCGAATCTCTGGCAGAGGAGGTGTCACAGATAAGTGGAATGTGGTAGCAGCGTGCTCTGTCACAGCCATAGGCTGGCTGAAAGTCTCTACAGCCTTGGAAGAGCACATTGCCTACTCAGTGTGCTAATGAATTGCAAATCTTCTAAGAATTTTACTTAGAACAGAAAAGAAAGTCTTCAGAAAGACTCTGGTCAATCATCTCCATTTTATAGATGTGTAAATAAAAAGTGCATTTTAATACTTTTGCGTATTTCTCAGTAGGAGTTCCCAGTTTCCTAGTCAGCTTTAAGCATGCTGRAAAGCAGCACCTTTTTACTTGCCCCTAAAAAAAAACCTCAAAAAGAACATTTTTGGAAAATGTAACATGGATGTTMCGGAATTGGATGATTGGTAGACAAAGCCCAAAAGATTACTAACTAGACGTTTTTATGCAGAATAGTAATGCTCATATTAACTGACTTAAATGCAGTGGGCTAAAATGCTTCTTTTAACTTAATGAGATTCACCAAACCTATAAAGAGATAAGTGTTCTTTTACTTGAGAAACAATTAGTTATGCTCTTGATTTGCTAACTTGAATATTCATCTTAGTAGGAGTTGAGACTTGTCCAGCTGTTCTTGCTGAGTCCTGATAAACTTCTAAAGACTGTTGTTTTTGCAGTTTGTTGTGCAAACTTATATTGGGAGGGGTGGTTGTGAAAGAATTGTCTGTAATGAGATGTCCCTTGAAGCTGAAAATGGGTGTATGCTGTGTTGTCGTGAATATGCTTGATTCTTTATAATTTAATCTTTTTTCTGCAGTGCACACGTCAGATCATCTCTGAAAAACTGGGTCGTGGCTCAAGAACAGTAGACCTGGAACTAGAAGCTCAGATAGATATATTGAGAGATAACAAAAAAAAATACGAAAATATCTTGAGGCTGGCACAGACACTGTCCACGCAGCTCTTCCAGATGGTACATACCCAAAGGCAGCTTGGAGAGGCATTTGCTGACCTGAGTTTGAAATCATTGGAACTTCATGTAAGACTTCTATAGTGTTAAAAAATACAGTGGCAGAGATGAAGATAAGCTTAATTGACTTGTGCAGGGTATCTACTAGTTAGTAGCTACTTTAAAAAACATTGTAGTTAACAATATATTAATGTTCTTTGTGTTGAAAGCTTACGTAATTCACTTAAAACTATAGGAAATTATTGAAATTACTCTAGTTCTTTATTCTTACGTAAATGTTAGCCTCTAGTTCATGGTRGAACTCCAAAACTGACAATTTTCCTTTGTGGAGAAGATGTATTTTACTATTAAGTTTGCTTCTAATGAAATGTCATCAAAGTGTTCCAGAGTGTTACGTCATTTCAATTACAAGATGTCTTTGGGGAATGTGCCTGGGAGTAAGTAGATTAAGGCACATTACTTCACTTGTGCACATTGGATGTGAGTAAATTATTTTTCTGTAGCATATTTAAAGCATTGAGATTTGATCTCTAAGTCCTTTTTTAATCAGAATTTTCCTACTAATAAAACTAATCTGTATTCTYATATGTCTTATATAGTTGCTGAGCAAGAGAGGCAATCTTGAAATATTTGGGTTGTTACGATTCCATGGTTTAGAAGTTTATGTAACACTGGTACTTTCTGTTGCCAGTAGTAAAGCTGTCTGCTGTAAAGAGAGAGAAGGTGAATGTTGCTTACAGAGTGTAGTAGCTGGCTTGGTTCTACCTTGTTTGTTCTGCATTTGCAAAGTTAAAACAATTTGATCCTTTGGAAAACCAGTATTAAGTGGCTTAATGATTCCCTAAAACATAGCTACTCAAACAATTCAAATTATCTTTGTGATTTTAAAAACATCTGTCTTTTCATAATTCTCTTTTCCCATTGAGTTCTGAGGGAGTAGGTGGAGTTCATGCTTGCACAGAGGAACCTTAAGTGATAGCTAGCTGAAAAAATTTAAAACTCCTACACTGATGGGAAGGAATTTTTAGTATTAGTCTGACAGATGAAAATGTGAGAATGTAGAGCACTTGTAGCAGCTAAGAAATTAAATGATCTGCTAAAAGAAGCTTTTAATAATCAGTTTATTCTTGACACTAATACAGGCATGTGGTTTGTGGCAGAGCTTAGTAATTGTTATGAAGTATGTGCTGAAGCTGGATGTTCCTTGCAAAACTTGGATGGAATCTGGCATCATACTCATACTTTTTCCCATTATTAGCTTGTAACTTCCAATGGGAATACTGATCTTCCAGCTTCTTTCAACGTCTTGTATTGGTCTTGGAATTTGTTTCCGTCATTCATGTCTTGTGTAGATTATTGAATGGGGCTGTTGATGAAAATAAAATAAAGGTTTCTGTTGCTGTAATAAAAGTTATCTAACCTTTGCCTCTTGGAGACCTGCCTGGTGTTTGTCTCTTTCCTCTTTGTGTTTTCCCTCTGTTTAACCTGTACTGTACCATCATCTGTAGCTTGGTCTACTTTTGGATATTTGGATACATCGTTGCCTCTAAAACTTGTGCAGGACTAAACGTAAAATTTCTGAACAGTTAGTCTTTCACGTTTAATGTGATAAGAGTATATATGCTTAAATAAAATTAAACCCCCACCAAGACTCAAGGTAATACTACTTCTTTTATACATGGTAACAAAATGAAATTTTAATGTGTTATCTGGTGAGATATTACTTAATGTGAATGTGTTGCTGTTTCTCTTTTGGATACAAAGATTACTCCTGGTTCCAGGCTCATGTGCCTCTAATTATACAGGCAGATTAATCCTAATTTTAATTGGCCTGAGCATAGAGTATGAACTCTGTGTGTTTCATGAGAGGTATCTGCAAAGGTCATGGACAAAACTCAAAAGTTTGTAAGAAATTATGTCATTGGAAGGATACGGTTGTTGGTTAGCAAGTTCCATAGGACTGCAGGCCACTGCAGTCCCATCCTTCTCACCTCCCCCTTTGAACTGATGGTGTTCATTTGGGTTTGCAATGATCTGAGTGAGAGGACCARCTGCAAAACTAATTGCAGTCTTGCCTGCAGGAGGAAAAAGAGATGGGGACTAAGCTGCTGCAAGGGGCAGTCCTACTGCTGTTGTCTCTGCCAGCATGCTCCTATTTCTTCTCTGTGCTAGCAGTTGTGTTAGCTGTGTAGCTGGCAACGTTAGAACAAAGCCAGCTGGAGAATGCTTGTTTCTCTTTCTTTTCCCCAGCAAAATCTGTAGTAATTYAGCCAACTGCTTTTGCTGCCCAAGCAGCTTTACAAAGCAAAGATGACAGATCTTTAGCAGTGTTTACAGGGCTTAGCTCATGTAAACTTGCCCTAAGTTTTCTTCCTTTTTTCTTCTCCTTCAGTTGCTCACTTCCGCTGCACCTCCTTTTCTAGAGGATTCTTCCCTTACCATTGCCCATTACCCTTACTGTCATGAACTTGTTAACGTGAAATATCATTTGGCTCTGGTGTTCATTTTCTAGACAGATGAAAGGAAACTGGGAGAATACAGCACTTCTGAGTCAGTTGTTGGCAGTGTGCAAGCCTAAAAAGACCCAAGTTCCAGATATGAACCTAGTGTGTTTTACAGTCATTACAACCAGAGATTGTACTCTTTTGTGAGAACTCCCATCTGTAGAATACAGAGATGCCATATGGATGACATAGATATGATAATTGGATTCATTTGGCATCCATGCATTAGGAAAATCTTTGCAGCCTTGGTCAGCTTACACTGCTGTTAACAAAGAGACATGAACAAACATAAATCTAAATGTGACTAAAATGCCTTGGAAATAATTTTCCCCTTGTCCCTTTGAAATTTATGCGTGAGTTATATTAAAATTTTTATTTGCTATTCATTATAATGTTCTGCTCTTCAATTATTTACAGCCTGTTAAACTGTGATAGATGTTGGGGTTTTTTTTGCAGTGCTGCTTTCCAGAATGTAAGAATAAAACTTAATAGCTAATTAATGCTGTGTGCCCTTGTGAATCTAGTTACATTACTGTATTTAATATATCAGTGTCTCTGTTCGTATTAAAGCATTACCTAGACAACCATGGGAGATGCTTGATTAAAACCCTGCTGAATGACAATGCGAAGATTGCATTAGCATTTACTTTTAAGTAACATTCCAGATACCAGAGTGCAGAAAAATCACATTATGAAATAGGATTTAACATCATGTGTGGTAACAAATTCRTAAATCACTTTTTGCTGATGTTGGAGAGATTTCATAAGAACTGTGAACTGGATATTGTATCAAAATAATATTGGTTTAATCATAAATCATACCCAAACAGAAGTGAAAGAACTGCCACATCTGTGTTTGCATTTTTTTATATAGTTGCTGATGAATGTTATGATTTCGATTGATCTACAGCCTTTTTTTCTGTTCTTTGTTTATAGGAGGAGTTTGGCTACAATGCAGATACGCAGAAACTTCTAGCTAAAAATGGAGAAACACTTCTGGGGGCTATTAACTTTTTTATTGCCAGTGTGAATACACTGGTGAATAAAACAATTGAGGATACCTTGTTGACTGTGAAACAGTATGAAAGTGCCAGGTAGCTATCCTGTATCCAGCTCTTTCCACTTTGAATTAATCCTCGGGAAGCAGACTGTGTATCAGTTTAGGCCTTATATATAAACTGTCAGATAAAAACCTTATAATACAACTCTCACCTGATGAGCATTTCCTTTTAACTGTAACTGATTGCACATATCTTCAAATGTTTTGTTTATGTTCCCCTGTAGACTTAATTTTACTTGTTAGCAGTAGGAATAATTATAGCTGGTGTTTCCCGTGTGCTAGATTAAGGTGGCTTTCTAAGTAGCGTGACAGTGGAAGATTAACCCTTYTATCCAGCTGCATTGCAATAGGTGAAATAATCCCTTTAGACTGGAAAATGTCTAGTCTTGTGCCTCTGTTGATGAACAACGCCTGCAAGTCACACTTCAGTTTTTATGCAGAAGTGCAGGCTTGGTCAGAAAGGGGAAAATAAACCAGAAATTTCTTAGTAGTGAATAATGATGTTCCTCCTCTGGAGAAGATTACTTTTAGATGTAGCATAGTACTTTAAAGCTGGGTTCTTTTTTTCCTGCCAGTGACTTGTAGTTCTTTCTGATGAGTGGTTCCATTCTGACTTTCTTTCACTTACCAGAATAAAGTGCATTTCTTTTAATTTGACAAAGGATGTAGTTTATACATATAATTTTTTGTGATTTTGGGKKTTTTTTAGGTCAGAAATTGCAAATTGCTTGAGTTCTGAAGTTCTTTCCCCCTCTTTTTTAATTCTTCTGTTCTAATGCTTGTTTTTAAACAAAATAATAAGTTATTGTTTTGATATTTAGGTAAACTTTCAAAGGCATGAAAGGCAGAATTAATGTGTAGATAAGGTATTGCTTTATTTTGACACGTATTTAAAAGAAAAAATTGTGTCATACATTTTCCAGGTATCCCCTTGAACACTTATGCAAAATACATCTGCTGCAATTGTTCTTACCAGTCATTTTCAATATATGGTTATTCGCTCCTGAAATACTTTTATTACTTTCTCTTCCTGTTCGCTAAAGAAATAAAATATTTTGCCATTTTAATAAGGCAAATAAATTACAAAGGTTCTTCACTTACATGCCCAGTTCATCATTTTGCACTGTAAAAATAGGTCGCATTTATTTCCATGCSTCTTCTTTCCTGTCCCTAGTTGCAATTTAGCATTCATCTGTTCCCCTTTTCTATCAGCTGTCCATTGGTTTAATGATTTCCTTTTTGGAATTAAGCCASAAATTACATATAAATCCTCAATGCTAGTGGCAATGACAATCAGGAAGAGCCTTGTGAATATTACTTCTTTTACCTCTGAGAAGGTTGTATTTTATTTTTGAGCAGTTAATTCAACTGAGAATTGTGGTTTAGAATCAGCTTTTAATCATGATTTGTTTCCAGTTAAAGGAATGTCTGTGAGAAAGCATATTTAAAAGGCCAGAAATAGCGTGGTTTGTCCCATCAAAACTGATGGATATGCTATTGACAGCTACARAAAAGTATGGGAAGAAGAGTGATACTTTGGGCAGGGCTACACCATCTTTTTGCAGTCTGTTTTTCCATAGGACAGACAAGTTGCTCAGAAAACTATTAATGGAAGAGCTATGAAACTGTCCAATTAATGCATATTGAGAATCCTGGAGTGTGCTGAAAACCCTTCAGGTCAGGGTTTGGTGTTGAGTGATTTGTTCCTTGGACATCTGCATCAAGGAGGTGTCATGCTCTTGGTGTGCCTCTTGCTCTCAACACAAACTCTCCAGTGAACTGATTCAACAGCAGAATAATGACCTGAAAAATATTTGCTAGCTTTTTCTGGGTTAGTAGGTTGAGATGTCCCAGGAAAAGCTCTGAGTACTGAAGCCTGTACAAAACAGAGGGCTGAGAGCATGAGGCTGAGACAGGAACAGAAAAGGGAGGGGGCTTGTTGAGGCAGTGTTATACAATGTGCTTCAGGGCGGGTTTGCTTGATGAATAGGAGGAGGGAGAAAAAAACTTGCCCTTTTTGTTGTTTTTTTTCCTGTACTTAACTGTTTTGTTCATCTTCTGTTGTACTTGGCCTTATATGCAAGGTCAGTATTGAGACACTGCCCTTAAAATGTTGGGGCTTTTTTTCCCTTCTCTTTCTTTTCAGGATTGAATATGATGCTTATCGAACAGACCTGGAAGAGCTGAATCTTGGCCCTCGTGATGCAAACACTCTGCCAAAGATTGAACAATCACAACAACTCTTTCAAGTACATAAAGAGAAATATGACAAAATGCGKAATGATGTATCTATCAAACTGAAATTTTTGGAAGAAAATAAGGTAAGCTATTGCTTCTCATGTTATGTTTAGGAGTTTTGTTCTAGAAGTTACTGCTTTCTAAAAATATCTTAAGTTGTTAGATCTTGAAATATATGTTCATCTAAAAGAGCAAAGAAAATAAGCTGCATTTTCTGAGTTCTTGCTGTATCATGGGAGGACACACTTTTACTTTTTACAAAAAACTACAAATGACAAACATGGCAGTAAGTTTCCTGTTGATACAGGAGGTTTCAAATTTGCAAAAGCATTACTTTTCCAGTTTATCACATTTATTGGTTAAATAAGTCACATAATTACTAATTTAATATTCAGAGTAATACTTATGTTTGACATCATTGTCCTGGAGGTTATACACAAAGAGAACTATAAAGAGATATTGTCAAAATTATGCTTTCTTTAAAAATTTGAACTGAGATGTACTACTTTCTATAATTAATGCCCTTATAGTTTCTTAATTTAAAACAGGACTCTYTAACTTGTTGGTTTGACAGGTGGCTTTTATTTTTCCTTAAGTGTTTGTTTCAACCCTATCATTTCATGCATACCCTCTTAATGATGAGATTCTTACCCTTCTTATTCTACAGGTAAAACTGCCATAAAAACCACACTYTTAAACTGTGCTTTCTTTGATAAATAAGTCCTTGTAAATTGTCTCTAATTAGATGTGAAAATTACRGTCTTTCAAGATCTGATTTTTGTTCATATCAGTTGTAAAAGAGATGGTTACAATCATGTGTGGCTATATTTCCCATGTCTTCAGAGGGAGGAGAATGTGATTAAAACTTACATAGGAGATAGTTGTCAGTTTGTCTAGGTCTCTCAGTGTATCAACATTTTCTTTATGGRTTGATAAATTTATTTTAAAAATTGAAACACATAACAGCAGCCTATCAAAGAATACATGACTGGCCCCAGATGACAACAGTAGCAAACCATGCTCATTGAATGTAAGGAAGAAGCTTTAGGGGAAAAATCATGGGGACAAGCTAAACCAATTAAAATGGATTATWATTTTGTATTCTTGAATATATTACTATATATGCAGTTGCATCAGCCTCTTAGAAGAAAAGGTGGATGTCAGGGAAGAAACATGAACCAGATGATAAGAGGGGAAAGGTAGAAAAAATAAGCAAACTTTCTAATTTCCAAAACAGTATATGCTTAAAAGATGCCCTGTTCCTTCATACAGCATCTGCATTAGGACCTAGTGGTCTGGAATCACATAGCTATCAGAAGTTGATGGACCAAATCATCAGGTGGCTAAAAACTGGTGTTGGCCTCACTTTATTTCGTGTTCTTGCTGAAAAAAAAATGGAGAAAAAAGGATTGAAAAAATCCATATTGAAAKAAGTCTAATCTAAATGCTGATACTGATTCTTAAATTACAAAATGCTCCTAAGAGCTGAGTTTTAAAATTAGGTTAGGTTGAAAACAGGTGTGCTGAAGGTGCCTTCCCCTCCCTCCGTCTTTGTTTCCATCTTTTAGKAAGTTGTTTGCTATCACTACAATGTACTTTCATTGAAATTGTTCCATCCTTGCAGCTCATATCTGTACAGGAATTCTGAAGCTTAAGTTCAAATTAATTTAAAATAGCACTTACCCTGCTTCCTCATGGTTTCTATTACCTCTAYAACACATTGATTGATTTCTGTTTATATGTATAGGAAAGCTTCAGAGCAAAAGCATTTTATTTCTATCCTGTACAAAATGAGTCTCTGTGTTTTTTTAAACTCAATTAGATAGTTTAGGGAACACTGAAGAAGYTGTCTTCCTAGTGACAGTATTGAATTAGACCAAGCATCCTGTTAGCTGTCACAGCCTACAAATTGTTTCTGAAAAAGATTGTTTTTTCCTTCCTGCCTTTTAGATTAATACAGTAGGGAATCTCGCCTTTTTATCAGTGGSTGACATTTCTCAGTTTTGACACTAGAGATGTAAAAATATTTACTCAAGGGTGTATGTAATTTTGTTCCCAAATTAGCTATAGAAAGGACTTCCTTTAAATTTAAATATTGGCTTGAATATAATTATCTGCTGAGAGCTTTTCTACGGTAAACTTTACTTTTTGTATTTATTGCGTAAGATGACATTTTGTCATCRTGGCAAGGGGTTGAAGTAAAGGAAGTAACTYACCCATTAGTGTMRGAGTAGCAAGTAGGATGGCTGGTGCCTGCCTTGGGGAAGAASGGCATAAACTGATAGAGAAGCAGTGGAAAGGGGAAGGGATGTGTTTCTGTTTTCATCCGAGTCCCTGCACTGAGGCGCAGAGCAGCAGTGTATGAACCTTGCACTGCAATGGCCTTGGACAGAAAAGCTCAGTCTGTGGTTTGCAAATCCTTTTTTTCCTGCCGCTCAGAGCGCTGGCACAGAAACTTTGCCTTTTACACTTCAGCTGCCTTTCTGAAGGAAAATGTTTAAGAAGGGAGCAGGAGCAGMAAGAATTCTGTGCTGTCCSCTCTCGGTGGTGTATTTCTGTAAAGTACTCATTCTCAGCATAATGTGAGCATTCAACTTTTATAATGGCTGTAGGTGAACAGAACTTTGTTTTCTGAGCAAATACAGTTAGTATCATCTCTTTATGAGAATGTGTTTTGAAGAGAATAYCTACTGGAAGAATGGGAGTAGCAGAAARAGAGATCAGGAGGATCTTTTGCAAAGTTCCCTTGTAGGTTGGTAGGACTGAGATGGGCCCCAGTGTRACTGTCTGATAACATTTCTTAATTAAGTGCAGAGATCAGATATAGAGCAGAATAAACCCGAACCAAYGTTTTAGTTCAGGTTTTCCCTGTTCTTGCTGTTTATGGCAGCATAAATCCATTGGTTCACTGGGAGCAGTTCAGCTATCAGCAGTGTGTTCCTAGTAAATGGTGCTGCAAAGAACCTCTAAAGCCAGTTTAACTGGCTGGTGGGCTCCAGTTGGTCTGTGTTGCTGCAAATGTCACCAAAGAACCCRTAATCTGGATGGCCCTATCTAGCTTTTCCCTATATGGAGAAAAGGCATCACATGGTTGCAGTTTCTTTGTGCTTGCTCTCCTAGGTTCATATGCTAATATTTCAATTAAAAGCCTTCAAAGGTTCAGACAGCTGCMTTACAGTAATGCTGGAATTGCAAGTTTCTGTCTGTAAAACCAAGATACACAAGATTTCTATTGACTTTTATTACAGCATTTGATCTTGAAGTTACACTCACTTTTCTTAATGTTGATACTAAGTTTTATTGGTGCTCTCCCAAGCTGGCAGTTCTGTAGAAGTTTGTAGCATTTGCTAGTAGTTGCATTCAAAATCTGTAACTTACAAATAGTTAGGGGTTTTTTTAATGGTTGATGGCCTGTTCTTAGCTCAAAGATTTCTGTCGTTTCTGAAAAAAGTTTTAGAAGCTGTTGTCTTTTTGAGAAAGGAAAGACTGTTACTCGTGGATGCCCTTGAAAAATTCAAATACCATTCAGTGTGGAGAAAGAAATTGACTSCACTTATGTGATTTGTACTTCAGGAGTTTGATTCTTAAATGCTTGCTTCTACAAATGAAAGCAATCTGCAATCTAGTGGAKACCCAGATGATGTAACTGTTTAGATTAAGTAGCTTCAAATTAAGATAGTTAAGAGAAAGGATTATGATGGCTATGAGGAGGTACATACTCACAGAAGGACTCAAAAGGGTGTTGTCTTTTTGGTCGTTCAGATGGCTGAAACAGTCTGAATGAGGAGGGTGTGAAGAAATACGTGCATACCATGTCACAGAAAATTTTCAGAGGGAGGTGGGGAAAGAGGATAATGTTTAGAAAGACTGAAACATTACAAGCATCCAGGTGAAAAGTCAAATCCAGCCTATAGGATCTTCCATATATGACACTTCAGTCTTGTATGTAGGATGTGTCTGGTGCTTATGCTTATCCACAAAGTTCAGTTTTGTTTTGAGATAGGTTTGCCAATTGTGTTATGGAGTGCTTACTCTGCTTATAATTAGGACCAAATAGGTATATGTAGTTAATTAACAAGGAACGAAGATTTTAACTGTTGTTCAACTGTAAAGCACAATGGCATTTTGAAAGGCACATTAGTCACACATTGGAACCTGTACTTTTGCTGTATTTTAGCAGCATACCATTAGCATTCTTTGGTTGAAAGGCAAATCTTCAAACACTCCTTTACTGGAATAAGTGCTACAGCTTGATGATCAAGAGTTGGCCTTTAGTGCTGTAATCTGACRGTCATTTCAAGGCTTTGTTGCAAAAAAAAATGTGATCCCTTCATCTCACCCCTTCCCTTCRCTGCTTTCTGTCAGTGTCTGTAGAAGTGTTTT
The DNA here is from genome assembly GCF_030028575.1 of Malurus melanocephalus. Lineage (NCBI taxonomy): Eukaryota > Metazoa > Chordata > Aves > Passeriformes > Maluridae > Malurus > Malurus melanocephalus. Next base: position 4,670,554 of record NW_026623241.1, on the reverse strand, counting down.
TGCAGCTGTGTAGAGAATCAGATTGGGGAACTGATCCAGGTTAAAGCAGATACGTCGTTGTCTGCTTAATTTTAATCTAGATCTGTTCCCTGATCCAACTGACTGCRTATCTGCATGAATGTTTTGCCAACAGCGGGCTAAGGTGAAATACAGCGTAGAAGTTTGGAATCAGTGACTGGATATGGGAGTGAGTAAGATAYTTTCCCATTCCCCAAGTTGGAATGAGATTCTTTCATGGGAAAAATGGGTAAATTTGAATTTGATTTTAAGTRCATATTTGCTGTCCAGTTCTTAGCATTGATTTCAAGTGTTTTTGCAGTGGACACCAAGTGTTTTGAGGTGTTACAGCTTTTTTCTCTTTGCTGGCTGCTGCTTCATAGTAGAGCTTCTTTGTACAGTGTCAGACAGTTTAAGTGGTCTTCCTCTAGAGAAACTTCATCTTAAAGTTACTTAGCTTATGTAAGAGAAGGTTCACCCTTGGATCTTTTGGGAYTCACTTAGCAATCAGCTTCTGATGGGAGGAGAGCAGAAGTTGTAACACCTTGAACCTCTGCAACCAGTTTGACAAAATCACAAAATTTATACCACAACAATCATGGGGATAGAACCTCATACAAYGAGGTAGCTCTGGTAGGTAAAAAAAACCCCTCCAAAACAATACAGATTTTTTCAGTCCAAGCCATCTGTTTCTATACTCTCAATTGCTGCCTCTGTGTCTATGTGTGTATATGTGTGCATGTGCACATGCACACACTTGAGCCTGACTCAATTTTTTAAAATTATCAGAAGATTTTGGGGCAGTTCTCAGAARGTTTGTGTTAAAAGCCATCCTAACAAAGTACCAAATTTCAGACTGATGAACTTGGGCTGGGAGGGGACGTTCATGGGATGTTCATTACCCCTGTTTTATGTGAGTTCCTATAAACGGTATGAGTAAAACTCCTGTAGCATTTTAATAATATGCTGTAACAGTGAGTGTACTTCTCTGTAGAGTTCCTGGCTTGGATTGCATGAGGTCTTGCATGTCAATGATGAAAGAATCTGCTCAAGAAAAGCTCTCTAATTTCTATCTGAACTTTTAAAAGCAAACCTTTTATGTTGTTGTGACATTTTCCACTTGTAAAATTTAATATTTAGGGAATGAACATTTTCATAAATGAAAAATCCATGTGTTTATATACCTGTCTGCCTACACAAACTGAAGAAGAGGCTATCTTTTGTAACTCAGAGAAGCTGAACTACATTTGAACAAGTGTAGTTAGCTAAATCCTATATCTCCTAGATGTTAAAGTGTCTGTGTGTGATAAATTCTGTAAATACTATTGTAAAAGGAATTCCTTAGGAAAAAAAAAAATTCTCAAGATATGATGGGGTWTTCCTTTCTAACCATTCAAACCTCTCATGTACTTTCATGAAGAGCCTTTTGGTGGAATAAGCTGTCATTTTACACTATTAATGAGGCAAAAAGTCTATTCCTTGGCATGTATTTGCTTACATCAGCCTGAATTATTAGGGGAAACATAGGGAGAAAATATAGGGATACCAATTTTCAAAYTACTAGAGCAATTTAGATGAAAATTTGGGACAGCAAAGAAGACGTTATCACTTAATTTTTAAAATTAGTCTACTATTCAGTTAAAAAAAAGTGACATAATCAGAAATTTTAAATCTGTGCTAGAACTTTTATATATTCCTGCATGGATACACACACACACGCTTAGCCCTTTTTTCTCAAGGTATTTTTTAAAATATATTTATTACATTTCTGAGTAAATGTTGCACTCTTCAGGTGTCATAGCATGTCAAATACAGTGTTTTTTAATTTGAGATATTTTGTTAAATGAAGACCATAAGGTGTTTCTGTGTTGAGTTGCATGCATTTCAGAGAAACCCAGTACCCAAATAACCTGATAAAACAGGCATGGCCCACAGGTAGGCATAGGCCAAACCTGGCCCAAAGACAGTTTTGATTCCCAGCATGACAGAAGTAGACTGTACCTTGTGGATTGTGCTGAGAGATGAGGCAGTGATCCAAAATTTGAGTAGAGAAAGCTTAATCTGTTACCTCCCTTGGGCTCAGTCAGCTGCCTTGTTYCTCTGTTCTCTCCTACGCTGGCTAACTGCTGCTGGGCTCAACACCTTGTAGGCTGGAAACAGGTATAGGGCCACCACTGTGGGGATTTGGGCTCTGACACAGGAGTAAGGTGGTGCTGGGCTGAGAGTGCACTCRGGAACAAAAAGTACAGGTTTTGGCTGCAGGAGAAACTGGACAGATGCCTTTTTGGCATACTGCTGTCCATTCACAGCTTCAGGTTTCCTGGTGTACAAGGAAGGAAACGTAACATTTGCTTAACTTTGACTTCACAGCTCAGGCTGTGGCTTGATATCATAGGCTGGGCTGGAAGAGGAAAACAGTGGTGCCCTCCAGGTGCCCTTGTGTTCTTCTCCCCGGTGTTGGTTGCTGCTATGACAGGTGTGTTTCATGACTACTTCGCACATATGTTGGAGTCAAGATATTGATAAAGTGCTGGGAATAATCCTGTGTTACAGAAGATGGGCAAGAAATATTGCTGGGAGAAGGATATCAGTTTCATTTGATTTAGGTGTATGTGAGCTGGAAAGCAGCAATTCTCTCCAAGGGGGGCAACTGCATGAACTGGATACTCAGATAATGTCCTTGTCATGTACTGTTTCAGGGAGGTTCATTTAGCCTGCAAGCACATACCTAAGAGGTTTGGCATCTAATTTCAAGGCATCAAGTACTTGTAATCAAGTGTTTGATATTTGATAACATGCTGTTTAGTGAATTGTGTTTGCTCTGTGCTGAGTTGGTATTGACTGTTAAACATACTTTATGAAAACTCCCAATCACATTAAAGTTAAAGAATTATATATTTGCATTTTGTATCTGTATTTTCAAGCTTTTGTTAAGTAAATCTATCTGAAGTTTGAGCATCTCAAATATACCTATTTCTTTATAACTGACCTGTGATGATGCTAACATCAGCCTCCTCCTCTTAATGTCTGTCTCCTTGCCTGCAGGTGAAGGTATTGCACAATCAGCTTGTTCTGTTCCACAATGCCATTGCGGCATACTTTGCTGGCAATCAAAAGCAGCTTGAACAGACACTTAAACAGTTCCACATCAAATTGAAAACTCCTGGAGCAGATGCACCATCCTGGCTTGAAGAACAGTAATCAGACCATAGAAGAGGACCCAATGTTAACCTAAAAATCTTTAAATCTGAGAATAAGTAAGAGTTGGGATTGAAGGACTGTTATAGTGATTCTTGAACGGACAGCTTTAAATTTTTTCCCCTTTTATAATACTGTAAAACTGAATTTGATAGGAAAGTGGGTGACTTTAAGGTAACCAAATGTAATTTCTGTGATTTCAAATACAGAGCACTCCTTTTGTATGTAAAGGTTGGCGGKTATTTCTGTAACTGGGTTGGGGGAGGGAAAGAGGGAAGGGAAACAAAACTATTCTAGATTTGCACTGACAAATGATGCTTGTGATTTCTGGTCATTTTGGTGGCTAGTCAAAATATTTCCAAATGGAGGTTTACATGATTTGTACCAACATCTGGTATTTTATAGATGAATATAGAAAACATCTTTAGTAGTTTTCATATGACTTTTTAAAAAAGGAAAAAGCTAAAAGAATATTTTGCAGATGAATAATATAAGGCCTATATGTGATATCTGCATATAAGGCAGCATTAGCAGATGGCTCATTGACAAGTGGAATTGCAGCAAATGCCTTTTAAAAAATGTACCTTTCCATCAAAGGGTTAAAAAAAACGAAACAAAAAACACTAAAGCAAGAATCACTGTCAGTCTGAGGCTTCTGAGCACATATTTTTGCTTTGCACCAAGTGGTTTGCTGAGTGAGGGCAACCATGAAATGTACTAATTTCATTTAAAATGTTTCTTTCTCTATGAAACAAATACCATACTAGCCTTAAATCACAGGTATGTGCCTTTTTATAATATTTTCCACCAGTGTACATAATCGAAGAACCCTTTCACGTAATAGTTTGTCAGTTCCCAGCAAGGGGAAGGAAACTGTGTAAATGCTGTGTCATTGTACACTTAGAGCAAGTTAAAGCTTTAGTTAAACTTCATGGGCAGGTATAGTTTTGAGAGGAAATCGGGCCAGTATGTGTTTTCTGTTTAATTGAAAATCATACTTCAGTRATGGGAGTAACATGGAGGTCACATTTTTAATTTCTTCTTCATTTCTGTAGTCGTTAAATGTAAAATTATATGTCARTTTTATCATAGACATTTTAAATTCAATATATTGGAGTCCTCATTTGCACATGTTATGTTGCTTTATGTTAAGTAAAATGAAATACTTCAAATATGTTATTTACAATGGTGTGGATTGTATGATTTATGTACTGTATGTTCAAACGCCTTTCAGCTGACATTCTTAAAGTTTCCAGTGCTTAACACAACTGTAATGTAATTGTAAATCAAACTTTTTAATCATTCCTCATTAAATTCTTGGCCTGACAGAGCCTTCTTTATGTTTTTGTTATGTCAGAATCTCTTGTAATAGCTCAGTTACGTTCCCCAGAATGTATATCCTATGTGAATTTTGTATTCATATTAAACGTGTTTGCAATCAAACTTTCTTGACTTGTGATGGTTAAAAGTAGAAGGGAGCTTCTTCAGCGAAAACCTAGTCCTGTTTTCGTGAGTTGTCACCCCTGCCCAGYATCTCATAAAGCAGTTCTGGGTGGTGATGCTGATTTAATAGTGTCCAAGTTTGGCTGGAAAGTAAATCCATAGTGAAACAAATCTTTTAATATATGTGGTTCTTGACTTGAACTTTTAAAGGAAGTTTCATTTCATTTACAATTGTTATGAAGCYGTTGACTTCCACTGTCTCGGAATCCTGGCACACGTGTGGTATGATGGTGGAAGGAAAGTGAGCTGTGTGACTGTAGGGTTCAGCCATGAAATGCATTATTGCAGGGATGAAGAATGCAAAGCCACTGACCACAACTGAAGTATCAGCTTCCAGAATATTATAGAAAAAGGGTGCATTTGGAACATGAGTTCTTGGTTTCTCCCTCAGATTCATGTGTCTTCTGCCTAAGATAGCTGCTGCTCAGAGGGAACTCATCTGTYAGAAATGGTAAGAGTGAACTTGAATCTGCAGTTGCCTTATGAAAGACTGACCCATGTAGCATTGTGTAACCCACAAACTTTTGCAATGGCTTAAAACTGCTGGAGTCTCTTCACCTGGAAGAAAAGTTAGGAMCAAAGAGATTACTTGCTAAAACCTGTCTTTACTGTTTAACAGCAGGGGGAAGGAAGAATTACTTTCATTTTGCTCAGCAAATCAATTGTTCTGTGGTGGCCTCAGTGAGAAGGGTTCTCTGTCCAGCTGATCAACAGGTTGTTAAACTGATAGTAGCCTGCTGTAGTACTGTAACGTTCTTTGTCACCACTTCAGTATATGTGCTTGTGAAATAATTACAGCTCATATATTTTAAATCAGCTTTTTAGATGTAATCAAAATTAGAAACTTGATGTATCAAGAGATTTTAAGACAAAAGGCACTTCCAAAGTTTCSAATGGGAAGTAATTATGGTTGTCAGACTTTCTGATGCTTCAAAAAAAGCTTTATAAAAAGGTTGTGATGTGGCCTTTATCGAGGTGGACAGTTGTTGGGATGGGGGTATATTAGTTTTTTGTAGAGGAGTTTACACGCCTAGTAAAATCTTTCACCTTGTCTGTGAAAGATTTAATCTCTGTTAACTTGTTACATTAATGCTCGCAATGTTGTGAGAGGTTTCTTAGGATGAAGAATTCAAAGGAATTAGTAACATTTTCAGATATGCTGTAGCTGCTGTATCAGAGACTTGGGGAGCTGTTTTGATTCTCAGTGACCATACTGTAAGTTGTCTGTACTCTTGGCTTGTTTGAAACGTGTTTCTCCTGTTACTTTGTTCATCTGAATCCTATAAACAGCATTTTTTTKCTCTAAAAATGCTCTTTGGTCTACTTCATGCTTTGACAAGCCSCTTACAAAGAACCTTTCTAGTTACAAAGTGTATCTATATTTTTATTTGGAAAGAGATCTACACAAGCAGAGTACAGTAACACACCAGCATCATTAAAGTAACAGCTTTTTTTTCAATCTTCAGTCAACTGGTTTTCCCAGAAACCTTATCTCTAGTCTGTCTGTCCTTTTAAAAATGATCAAAGTAATGTAAAAGGAAAGCTAAATGTTCCCCTCAACTCTGTTTTGAACTGAATGGGGGGCATATTTGCTTTTTATGCTTTGCTTATCTGTTCTTGTTCCTTGTTGTGGTGTTACAAGAAGTTTAAGGTATTGTAATTATTTAGCATTCCTCAGCTGTGATTATCTTGAGGCTTGTTTTTTTTTTTTTTTTTTTTTTTGTTTTTTTTTT
>NW_026623241.1:4660359-4663365 GCF_030028575.1 Malurus melanocephalus | reverse complement strand
CTCTCGGTGGTGTATTTCTGTAAAGTACTCATTCTCAGCATAATGTGAGCATTCAACTTTTATAATGGCTGTAGGTGAACAGAACTTTGTTTTCTGAGCAAATACAGTTAGTCTYATCTCTTTATGAGAATGTGTTTTGAAGAGAATACCTACTGGAAGAATGGGAGTATTTGATATTCCAGGAGGAGCAGAAAGAGMGATCAGGAGGATCTTTGCAGTTTCCTTGTAGCATTGGTTGGTAGGACTGAGATGGGCTCCAGTGTGGCTGTCTGATAACATTTCTTARTTAAGTGCAGAGATCAGATATAGAGTAGAATAAACCTGAACCAACTTTTTAGTTCAGGTTTTCCCTGTTCTTGCTGTTTATGGCAGCATAAATCCATTGGTTCACTGGGGAGCAGTTCAGCTATAAGTAGTGAGTTCCTAGTACTTAACAAATGGTCTGTCCTACTGTGATGATTAAATAATTATACATCTTGCTGCCTTTTAAAGAATACTAGGGGCTGTWACTTCAAGCACTTTGGAGTTAAATAATACTAAAAACTAGTGTTCCCTGTTGAGTTTTGATTTGCCTTCCTCACATATGCTTATGCATCATGCTGGTTTTATGTGATGGTGGTAATTAATTGCAGGATTTTGTTTTGAGAGCTTAACTATCAGAGTGGTTAATTTTGAAACCAAATAGAACTTGGTTTTAATTTGACTGCAGTGTCACAATTAGATTTCTCTCCTGCCTTTGTCCAAACTCTGTAGAATTGAGGGCTTGTAGTGAAGATGATGCTACCTTTTGTTCAGGTGGTATAAATTGCTTTGTTTCCATCTGATCTTTTCGGTCATTAAATTTGTGTTCAGCCTAAAGAATTAGAAGCTTTGTGAGCTCCAAAGAAAAGCAGAGTTTACAAAAGACAAGGTGGTTTTTTTTCTTAAGGCTTTTTTCTTTTAAGGCTTTTTTCTTAATTAAAAAAAAAAAGTCTTAAAAAAGGTAGTCATCTTGAAAACTCTGGAGCATTTCATTAACTAGAAATCCTACAAAATTAAGAATATGATTTGGTTTTGTAGTACACCAACTCATCTAAATGCTATCTGTTCTAGGGAGGTGCATTTGTTGTTTATTGTAGGTGGGGCTGCTTGATCTACCTATTATTAAAGTTGCCTAATACTTCCTACTGTAAAGACCTGTTTTCAGTTGTTTATAACTCAGATTAATTTTAGCCATGTGGGCAAAATATTTGCCTGTTGAGCATTACATGTTTAGGTAAAAAAAAAATCAGCTAAAAACTTGAAATTAATTTGCTAACATGTTTTGGAAAAGTTCAGGGAGAACAAACCCACAGGGTGAGGAAAAGTGAAGAGTTTAACTTCACATCCGGACTGGCTGCCAGGTCCTGTGCTGTCCTGTTTGGGTTCTGACTTTTTTAATACAATGTCATTATGTAAGTCTCTTGTTTGGCTTGCTCTTTCCGTCTTTTCGAGTGAACATTTGTGCTCATGACTGGCAGCAATGAAAACAAGTCCCTTTGGCTCCAGCACAAGCAGTTACAGTCCAAGCAGCAAAGCGCTTCCTCGCCGATGACCTCAGGGGTGACCTGACACTCTCGAGGAATGTCCATGCTGGCTCAAAGCTGAGCGTGTCCTCTCCAGCTGCTGCTAACCCTGCCAAGCAGAGATGTGTGCTGTGTTGGGAATTGCCTTTTACTGCAGTTGAACTCTCTTCACTCAGTGAATTTTCAACTTAAATGACTGGGTTCTGGCATTGCATTCCTTAGATTTTCCTTTTGTTCTAATATTTTTTTTTTTAATTGAGGTGACTCAAGCAGGCTGTCTTGCCAGACCAGTAGGTCAGATTTCTGCCTGCAGAACTGTGAGCAGGAGTAGTGTAACCTCCGTGACCATGGGCCCGGGCTCCAGGCCTGGGGCCAGAGAAGGCCACCTGCTCTCCTGCTCTTCCTCTGGTTCCTGCCTCCCAAGCCCTGAGCAGAGGCAATAGCACAGGTGAAGCACTACACACTCAGGTAAGACACGATTTTGTCCTGCTGCACCTGCTTTCCCACCCCTGGTTGTGCCAAGGTGTTATTTTCTGTCCCCTGTGCTCGGTTCAGAATCTCTGGTGGCTTATTAAACAGGACTCTAAGTGAGGATTATTTTCTTTCTCCCTCMTTTCTCAGGAAAGAAAGAGTGTCTCTTTCTGCCTTTGAAATTTGCCTTCTGTAAAAAGTAGTACTGGGGTGTGTGGGCTGACTATTTATTGACTTGGGTGAGGTTCTTCACCTCTGCTCTTGCTGGGAAAATGGTTTTATTTTAGAAATAGGATTCAATCTCTCGATAAAATATTTCAGAACCATTTGTTATTTGTTTGCTGTCTTATCAGTGGATGATGGTATTTTGGCTTTCGGGTATCCACAACTCACTGGGCTACTGCCTGGAGCGCTGTAACTCCAGGACTGTGATCACATCTTAAATTCGTCTGCACTTCTCTSACACCGGCCGCTTTGGAGACACGAGGGGCCCGTCTTGCCTGCCTGCTTCCCCCGAGCGTGCAGAGCTGAGCYGGGGAGCGCCCGGGTGAGGGATGCGGGACGGACCGAGGGATGCGCTTGCTCGGCAGCGTGGGCAGAGGGCGAAAGGCTTCGGCCGTGGAGAGGAGCCCGTTCCTTCCAGCCGGGCGCGCTGCCGGTAGCACCGCTGTCCCGTTCCTATAGAAGTAGTTGCTGTGAGCGCGGTATCAGCGTGCGGGCAATGATGGGTGGATGTGAGGAAAGATCAGCTCAGCCGGAGCTGCCTTAGACCCGGTGCCCCCGSAGGCGCCACTGCGCATCTCCGCTCGCCGCGGCGGCGATAGCGGTGCTGGGGCGCGGGTCGCTCTCCTCCCGCTCGGGCGTTCCGGTGGCACTCGCCGGCCAGGGGGGATCGCTGCCCCGCCGCCGGGACGCTCCCGGAGCCGCCGCCGTCACCGTCACCTGCCGCGGCCCCGCCCGGCCGCGCCTGCGCTGCCCCGCCCCGCGCTCC
>NW_026623241.1:4657051-4660258 GCF_030028575.1 Malurus melanocephalus | reverse complement strand
GGTGAGCGGGGGGCGCGGGGTGCCCGGGCCGGGCGGCGGCTCCGCGCTGCCGGGGGGCGCGGCCGGGCAGCGCATGGGGGTTCCCCCCCGCCTGGTGGGTCCTTCGCCTTCCCGAGGCGGAGGAGCGGGGAGCGCTSCCGGGGAGACGGGCTCCCCTCCCCGCGGTACCCGGGTCCGGCCGACCCGTACCGCGGCGGGAGAGCCGCTGCCGCTCTATCACGGCGCGGCGGGCGCTGTCCCGGGCGGCCCCGGCTCTCTCCGGCGGGGCGAGCGCTGCCCCCGCCGCGTCCTGTGGGGATGGCGGGGTCGGGCCGCTCCCGCCGGGCCCGGGGCGCGTCTCGGGGTGCGGGGTCCGGCGGGAGCCCGAGGGCAGCGGGGTACCCCGGGTGCAGCCGAGCCGCCAGCGCCCTCCGCGGTGCCCCGTGGCCTGCGGCGTCGGTGGAAGGGAACCGCGGAGTTCTGTGGCGGCCCCTCGGGTGGTCCCGGCGGCAGGGCCCTCACAGGCGTGCGTGGGCCCCTCAGCCAGGCACCTGCTCCGGGCGGGATCGCGGCTGAGGGCTGCTTCCCTGGAAGCCCCTTYCCTGCGGCGGGGCGAGCGCGGCACCTGGGAGCCCAAACAAAAAGTAACTGGAGTTGGTTCCCCCTCACCGGACGAGCCCCGGGAGGTCCCTGCTGGCCCGGGCCGCTGACCCGTGCGGGGTGCTCTGCCCGSCCCGGCTGACAGGGACGCGGTGCCCAACCGGGGCTTTTTGGGATGCGTGAAGTGGTGAAATGCAAAGTCGCTGTATAGCGTGAGCCGCGTGTTCTTTGTAACCCGCAGGTTTTGGCAGGATCAATTACCGGCATTTGCAGCTTCTCTGTCTGCAGTCAGCAACTAGTTGCCTCCTGTGCCTCTTTGTAGGGCTGTTGCTGAGACACAGACACCCAAATGCTGTGGTTGGGCTCGGCGTTGTTCTCATGAGAACTTGGAGGGTGCCTGATACAGAAACGTGGGCAGGGGAGAACATAAAGTGTGAGTTAAAGGGAGTCATGCAGTATGAATTATGAAATGCCCTTCAGTGCATCGTGTGCTTCACCTGTTAATTTGTGTATGCAAACACAATCTCTGTCCGCCTTGGTGGCAACTGCCTTTTTTGCAAGAAACAAATTACTTAAGAGTGTTTCTTTTCTTACCCCGAGAGAAAGTTGTCCCCACCCTCTAACTTTTAAATTGCATTTCCAAGTAAGATTAGCTTGGCTAAAACAATGAATGAGACAAAGAAATAAGATATTCCTTTTATGCCAAATATGGACACAATTAAAATGTGCAGTAAAGATGTTGCTTTAAAGCTTTTGTGCTTCTTGGGCTGTTTTGGATAACAAACATGCAATAATGAGGTATAATTGCGACACCTTAAACGTTTGTTCTTCGGTCCACTTTTTTTTTTTCCCCCCTTTAATCCTTTGAAAAGTGCAGAGAGGTTTCTTAGGAGTTAAAATTTTGCTTGGCTTCTATTATGCATCCCAGTCCCAGCGTGTCCTGGTAATCTGYAGCTCACAGTTGGAACGGCTGCGTTGTTCCCCACCTCCTCTTGCTGTACTTCCTGCTCAGAGGCACCTGCTGATAGCAGCACTCAGCCCAGAACCTGTCCTGGCTGCCAGCTCCTCTCCTCTCCCACCCACGGTAATGGTGGGAGCCTCCGCTGGGAGCATCTTGGAGCCGCTCCTCCAGAGAGGCAGCATGAGAAGGGAATTTTGACCAATCTCCTGGTGTCTGGTAACTCGAGACCGCCATCCTCTTACAAGCAGGTGACCTCTGTCACCTGGATCGTGCTTATCTGTCAGAAAACAAAGCTGAATGCCAGCCTTTATGCGGTGCCTTTCCTTTCGTGCCTTCCTTCCAAATGCTGATTCCTCCCCTTTCCTGGTTCTGGCTGACTGTTACCTCATCTAAAGCAGGGYTTGTTGGCTTGAAAACAGTTTTTCCTGTTCTATCTATCTATCTATCTGTCTTTACATCTAGGTTGGGATGTTTTCTTCCCCGTGCCTTCTCCACTCCTTTCACTAGGAGTGTCCCTCGTCTAGCTCAGAAGCAGTCAGGTCTGAGATCAGTCGTTTTCCACTCTTGTGCATTAATGTTGGGACTCTGATGATTCATCACCTCCAACTTTGTTCCATTAGGATTTGATCCTGTTTTTCCTAAAGCATATGGATTTATTGAAAGTTTCAAAATTAGGTTCTTGAACATTGCCGGGGGCATGGTTGGTCAGTCTGTCTGTCTCTTTCTTTTTTTTTTTYTTTTTTGTGAATGTGTGGGAACCCAAGTTAGAAAATAATCACATTGAATACTGCTTTGTGATGGTGGAAAACTAGCTAATACATTTTTCATTTTAAAATAAGTAGTAGGAGGAAAAGTGTTTTTCCTAGTTGAGTATTTCTTTAAATTAATGCAACACTTAATTGCTTTGAGTGGTTAATCTCTTTCCACCACCTTGCACCTGCTTTTTTATGCCTCTCTGCCTCTATGATCATGAACTTGGAGGAGAGGCGTGAACATACAGAGCCCTGTAATAGCAGCTGGATRTTAATGCTGGCTTAAATTTGAAACACTCTATCCTGATCCACTTTCTTTGTAGCTTCTCTCATTTTTACCATGCCATTAAAATATTTTCCATTGTGTCTGTGATTTAAGTCTCGTACAGGGTTTTTATATATGTTTTCTATTCCTGTAAACACCCGGATAATGTAAGGTATAAGGTTAGAAAATCTGAAGCAGGAGAGAGGAGTTCATTGCTACCTGTGCAAGCTTTTGAGAAGAAAAGGTACAGTGGATGATTTTGTGTCATTTTCTATTGACTTCAGTGAAGCTGTGAGTGGCTGAGTCCTTGTAGACCAGCAGAGAATTTGCCCTAAGGCTTTTTTCTGTGACTTTGGTCAGTTTGTTCGTGTACAGTCTAGTGATGGGTCTCTGGCAAAAATAGTGAACCTTTTTCATCGCTATTATACAATGTCAAATTGATCCGGGTTGCTATTAGGGCCATGTGAACCCTGCTGAAGAGGCATACCACTAAATCAGTGCCAAATTTTTGATTTGATGTTGTTCTTGTGCCAGTGCATTACTTCAGCTTTTTCTGTTGAGCTTTCCTGAGACTGATTTTTGCTCAGGGGCTGTCTGTCTTGTTTTGTGTGGCATCTTTGAATGTGTTTAATTGTTTTTTTTTTGTAAAT